>NW_007739846.1:27376-33703 GCF_000696425.1 Galeopterus variegatus
GCCCACGTGCGGGTGGATGCTCTGCTCCTCGCTGCAGCTCTTCCGGGCAAGTGCAGACCCGGGGGAGGCAGCAGGACAGCCCCGCCCTGCACAGCGGCTCAGCGGCTCGGCAGCTCAGCGGCTCGGCGGCTCAGCAAGGCCTGTCACTACCCACGTTCATAGGCTCGGGAGGAAGCAGGCCCTGCAGGAAACAGACCTGTGCCTCCTGACACAGAGCCTAGGCTCTTCCAGCCATGTGACAAGCAGGTAGGGGTGTGACCAACAGCGTTCGCAGTCACCAATCGGGGTCTTTGTAGAATCAACAGGCTGATGCTAAAATTTACACCAAAATGCAAAGGACCTATGATGGCCACAACAACCTGGAAAAAGAACAGAGCTGGTGGGCTAAAGCACCGCATCTTAAGACTTACCAAGCGGCAGGAATCAGGAGTGCGGTCCTGGCTACAGAAAGACAAGGGCTTCTTGGCCTTGACACTTTACCTTTTGGACCAAATCATTATTTGTCGGGTGGGGTAAGCCTGTCCTGGGCACTGCAGGATGTTGGCAGCATCCACCCACTAGATGCCAGTAGATCCCCAGCAGTGGCCATTAAAAGTGTCTCCAGACATTGCCAACTGTCCCCTATGCCTTTTCCACCCTTTCCTAGGTATAACCACAGCCACATCCAGAAACACAAGCAGCTGCGGTGGTGAAAATCCAGCTCGGCTCTCCGTGTGGTGTGCCGGCCCCCTGCCTCCCACCCTGGGCTGCTCTGGGCAGGAGGCTGCTTTGGGAAGGGGTGCAGGGCCTTCTGCTCCCCCATCCGTACCCATCTCCACCTCCTCTTGCTGAGCCTCTGGACCCCCACAGGCCCTGGCAGGCCCGGCCTCCCCACATCCTACCTGAACTGGGCAGGTCAAGAAGACAGAATCCATAAAAGGATGAATCACTGGTTTTCAGTCCTTTTCTGGTTTTAAACTAACAGAATCATTATTCTTCCCACCCACAATTCTGGACTCAGAAGCCCGGGTGGAAAATTGTCAGCAGGACCCCCACAGTGTCAGGAAGCCTCCGGGCTCTCAGGGCTCCGAGGACATGGAATCCGCCTGAAGGCAGCCCTGACAGGCCATGCGGGAGGCAGAGTCTCCCAGCAGCAGAGGACAAACCGAGCTGCTCTCCCAGGCCCAGAGCAGCAACCACATGTTGGTCGCATATTAGGCTGCAGGGAAACTTGAACTGTGCACATCAGAAACTGTTCTGGCTCTGTTCTCCAGCCACGACGCCAAAACTAGAAGTTAATGCCCACGTGAAGCCACAGGGACACTGGCGGGGACAGAGACCATTATTCATAATCCCGAGGGTAAGGAGGCCTTGGCTAGGTGGCAGGTAGAGAGAGAAACCACACGGTGAAAGGCTGGTGGACGGCAGAGGCCACCCGCTCAGTGTCACTCACAGGCTACTGGGGAAGTGACAAGTTAAGGCCCAAGAAGGACCTAAACAGAGTCGGACCAGGACTGGTGGGGGATAAACATTAGCTCAAATTATCCTTGTATCAAAGAAAACACTTCTGTACATCAAAATTATTTAAAAAAAAAAAAAAAGCAAAAGGTACATGAACTGAAGTAATTTGTGAATATACTGGGCTGAAGAGATCAAATCTTAAAACAGAAAAAGTTTTTACCAGTCAATAGTAAAGTGATTTTGTTTAACTGGGTAAAAAAAATGAATAGAAAAATAACAAAAGAGAAAAAACACCAGTAAATTCAGGCAACATGTTCAGAATCGCCAACAGTCAGGGACATGGAGGGTGCAGCAAGGGCGTGCCCTGTGTCACCCGGCTGCTCGGGTCACTGAGGACGGACACCAGCTTCCGTGACCGTGTGCATCGTACAGTCCTCACGACATGCACCGAGTGCCCCAGAGCCCACCTCTAGAAATGTCTCCTAAGGGAATAATGAGCAGATTCTCAGAAAGGGGACACTGGAGCCATGTCAGGGGAGGCTGCGGCTCCGCCTGGCGTAAGAATCTGATGAAAGATGTGAACCTCCTTCTAGAAAATCGTACACGAACATGTACCTATGTACGGACGAGTTCACGTGCCTCCCGAAGAGCCTTTACTGACCTTCTCCAGGGTCTGCAAAGCCCTGCTCGGAACCAGCGGCAGCAGAACACTTCGTCCCTGGCACCCTCCCCACTCCAGCGCACCTGCCCTAAGACCCGGTGGTCCCACCTCCTGCTGTTTGTGGCCTCCCGTGGCCCTCTCTTTGTACCCTGTCTGTAACCGATGAAAGACCTAGATGTTGAGCACATGCCGCTTCCGTGATTAGCTTATGAGCAGTTCTGACGTCTGGTGCGCTGCTGACTTTCTCCCTTGCTGGCTTTGATGGAGCGAGCTGTCCCATGAAGCCACCACGTGGCAAGGAGCGGAGGGCCTCGGTCCACAAGGACGGAATCCTACCAACACCCAGAGAGCTCGGATTCCTGTCCCGCAGACACCGTGAGATTATAAACGGGTCTTCTTTTAAGCTTCTAAATTTGTGGTAATTTGTTAGACAGCCGTGAGTAACCACACACCCCCTGGATTAGTTTCCTAGGTCTGCCATCATAAATTACCACAAACTGGGTGGCTTAACACAACAGGAATTTATTGTCCCACTGTTCTGAAAGCCACACGTCTGCCACCAGGGCTTGGCGGGCTGCACCCATCTGAAGATTCTGGCAAAGGGCGCCTGCTCGCTGCCGACGGCGTGCACCTGGATATCTGCTCCACCTCACGTGGCCTGCTCCCCTGTGTGTCTCTGGGCTGAAGCACTCCTCTTCTTAAAAGGACACCAGTCACTGGATTTAGGGCCCACCCTGATACAGTATGACTTCATATTAACTTAATTAAATCTGCAAAGATTCTACTTCCAAGTAAGATCACATTACAGGTACCGAGGGTTAAGACTTGGACATATCTTTTAGGGAACACGATTCAACCCACAGCACCCCCAAATCAATTATCAAATGACAAAAAGAAAAAACATCCAAAACAATTATTATAGGCAAAGGGTCAAAATGCTTCATATGTTAGGACCGGATAGAAGTTGAGGAGAAAATCATTGAGAACTCAAAAGACAAACTCTCAGAAGAGGTAGTTCAAAGGCCCCCCAAACGTGGTTGAACATTAAACCTCACTGCTAATCAGAGACATGCAAACTAAAACCAAAACAATAAGATGATGTCAGCCTACCAAATTAACAAGGATCCCCCAACACTTTCTCTTAAACAAATACAGTCTAATGAGGCACGTGACAAAGCAGCTGCTGGGGCTGGGGACGAAGCCATGCCACCTCTGTGAAAATAAACTGGGAGTACATTCCAGATCCCCAGACAGCTCCAGCTCAGTGACCTGCTTCCGGGAAAGCCCAGAACTGAAACAAAGCAGCCTGGGACATGCTCAGGAAAAATGCTTGTTCTTTCACGTGGTGAAATGTTAGGGGCTCTCCAGAAAGGTGTAAGAAGATGTTGTAATAACTTGAGAATGCTTTTGCTTGAGTCAAATTTGATTTTAAAAAGCAGGATGTAAGGTTACGTATCGCTAGTACCGCCAGGACAGTACAGACCCCAGGACAAGGAGCACTGGAAGAAATACACCGAAGTGTCCACAACGGCTGACCGGCTGCTGCGGTGCCGGCTGCTTGTGTTCATATTTTTCACATTATCCAGTACTTACTAAATTCTGTGTAATGATTACGTAGATGTAAAATTGGAAAAACATAAACACTTACTTTTCTTCTCTAATTGAAGGAAAGCGCTGGTGATTATAAAAACCTAAATGTCTATATGCCTTCTTCAGAGCTGGGCTGACGTCTTCTGGTAAATCATTTTTATCCAGTTTTCTAGAATTAATTCAAACACTAAATAACTAAAAATTCCTGTCAAATTTACTCAAATTATTCTAAGAGAAACTCTGTCTATGAACCTGTTTCCCACTAAACAGAAGACCTAAAAGAATCCCCTGTCCCTCTCTCCTCAAATTAGCCAGACAAGTTATCACAACTCCGCACACTCCCTCAGCCCCAGGGGGTGGCCTTTCCTCCTAAATAACTGAACATGGGTGCACTCCAGGAAAACGTGCACGGGACCCTCTGCCAGAGCCAGTGGCCAGAGGCACGTGGAAATTTCCCTTCCCTGGAAATGCTCGGGTCCTCTCCTCTCAGCTGCTGCAGTACCTGGGGCCAGCGCGCCTCTCACTGGAGCGCTCCCCTCAGAGCCAGCAGGCCGCGGTCCCCCGCTCCCCTCGGACCCCAAATCACTGCAGCCTCCCTGCTCCCCTCAGAGCCAGCAGGCCGTGGTCCCCTGCTCCCCTCTGACCCCAAATCACCGTGATCTCCACCACCCCACCTCCCCCTAGCTACCCTGGCAGGTGTCTGTCGCCTTTCACAGCGCACTCCTCAAGAGCCCTCTCTACTCCCTGGTACAATTATTCTCCCCCATTCACTCTCACCTACTCCCATCAGGACTTTATCCACAAACTGCTCTTGCTTTGTTAAATCTCACAGTCACGTCTCAAGCCCCATTTGGCATAACCTGTCAGAAGCATCTGACACAGTTTCTTCTTCTAACTTTCTTCTCCTAACACCACTTGCTTCCCTTGGCTTAGAAGCCACATCCTCCCTTCTGGGGGCCTCCTTGGCTTCTCCTTCTCAGTCCTGGGAGGGAAGCCGGGCAAGGGGCTGGGGGTGGCTTTGAGACCAGCCACACCCTCATGACTTCCAGCCTGCGGCCGCCTCCGGGCCAGCTCCCTGCAACTCCAAACCCACCCACCCGCTGGCACAGGGCACCCCCTCCTGGAGCAGCAGAGGCCTCCTGAGCTAAGCACTTGTGAAACCCAACTTTTGCTCGATCTTCCAAAACTACTTACGCTCTTAGCATATTAATGTGGAAAGTGACTGACAGGCTAATGGAGTTTTTCTTTTCTTCCTTTAACTGAAGCTCGTCCATTAATTCATAACGAACCTGTCATAAAATGGAACAGAGCATTAATTTGGATTTAAATAAGCAATTAGGTAAAGATCCAGATTTTGTGGGCAGATATTATTTTGCAAATATTCCTCCTCTAAAACTAATATTTCTAATTAACATGTCTCTCCTCATTAAATACATTTTATATTTAGTGTTTCAGATATAACTTCAGCTATAACTCCCTAAACATAAAAATGAATAGCTGATGAATGCTTTCCATGCACATTCTTGTAGTAATTGTTCGTGTCTTTACAAATTTTCTATTAAGTTTTTAAAAATTCAATGCTGTTACAAAAGAAATAGTCAAAGAAAAACAAAGAAGGCAGAAGACGTTTCGTTTTCGAAAAGTCGTGGTTACGTATGTCTTCACATGAGATGAATTTCGTCTTCTCTTTCATTTGTTTTTATTTGTTCACACGTTTTTTAAATATCTCTCAATTAATGGACTTGTTTGTGGCTTTTATGCATACTTTGCTGAACGGTGACTTTTAAGAAAATTACTTCCTATGTCCATATTTCTAATAGGTCAACTTACCATAATAGAAAACATTTGTCGGTATTTTTGCGGCACGTGAGCTTTTATGAATGGTGCTGCCGTGGAACAAAACCTGGCAGCCTCCTCTTTTTTTCCGGCTTGCAGATAACACTCAAGAAGTTCCCTGGATACCATAAAAATAGTAGATATTAAACCTTGTTGAAATTGTTTTCTGCTGCAAATGTGCAATAACCAGGTTATTATACTTTTATAGTTTTTATGTTTCACAAACTTTAGAAAGACACCCTAGGATCAGCTCCTTAAGCCATAACCAGGGTGGGGGACTCACCGGGAAAGGCCAGCAGGGCCGAGAAAGCCGTGCCACCACCACCACCATCAGAGGGAACTACTGGCCCTTACATTACCTGGGACATTTGAAAATGACACTTTGAAGAAAAGATCTTATCCACATTCACTTTCTCTTACAGGCTCACCAAAGGGCCATAAAGTAGGTCGTCGAAGGCTGCAGACTCTGGGTTCAGGCCTGAGTGTGCATTCTCTGGTGTTGGCACAATTAGGATCCTCGCAGAGGACATTCACCGTCACTGTCCTACACAGAGAACTCCCCAAATACAGAAGCCCTCTGACAGGCCCCTTCCAGTGCGCCCTGTACAATGACCCAGCACTTGCCGGGCCTGTCGCTGTGGCTTCTCGCGGCTGGGACCCCTGCGGCCCACGCCCTGCCGTGCTTCTCACGGCCTCTCTCAGCGGAGGTGCCTGGCACCAGGATGTGGGCACCCGTTCTGGCTTAGCTTTATGTTGCTATAATGTCTACTATGTTGAAAATTTTTCTGAACTAAGATTTT
>NW_007739847.1:0-742 GCF_000696425.1 Galeopterus variegatus
ATCAGACCAAGCTAATCGATCTAAGTAAACTCATCGGACAGAGCTAATTGATCTACGTAAACTCCTCAGACCAAGCTCATCAATCTAAGTAAACACATCAGACCAAGCTCATTGATCTAAGTAAACTCATCAGAGCAAGCTTATCGATTTAATTAAACTCATCTGACCAAGCTAATTGATCTAGGAAAACTAATCAGACCCAACTAATAGATGTAGGAAAACTAATCAGACCCAACTAGTCATTGTAGGAAAACTAATCAGACCAAACTAATCGATCTAAGTAAACTTATTGGACAGAGCTAATCTATCTCATTAAACTCATTAGACCAAGCTCATCGATCTAAGTAAACTCATCGGACAGAGCTAATTGATCTAAGTAAACTCATGAGAACAAGCCCTTCCATCTAAGTAAACTCATCACACCAAGCTCATCGATCTAAGGAAACTCATCACACCAAGCCCACCGATCTAAGTAAACTCATCAGACCAAGCTCATCGATCTAAGTAAACTCATCAGAGCAAGATATTCGATCTAATTAAACTCATTAGAAAAAGCCCATCAATCTAAGTAAACTCATCACAGTAAGCTCATCAATATAAGTAAACTCATCATACCAAGCACCTCTATCTAAGTAAACTCATCAGACCGAGCACATTGATCTACGTAAACTCATGAGACCGAGCTCATCGATCTAAATAAACTCATCAGACCAAGCTCATCGATTTAAGTAAACTCATCAGA
>NW_007739847.1:2785-9953 GCF_000696425.1 Galeopterus variegatus
CAAGCTCATCAATCTAAGTAAACTCATCAGGCCAAGCACATTGATCTAAGTAAACTCATCATACCGAGCTCATCGATTTAGGTAAACTCATCGGACCAAGCTCATCGATGAAGGAAACTCAACACAACATCCTCATCGATCTAAGTAAACTCATCAAACCAAGCTCATTGATCTAAGTTAACTCATCAGAGAAAGCTATTCGATCTAAGAAAACACATGAGACCAAGCATTTCGATTTATGTAAACTCATCAAACCAAGCTCATCGATCTAAGTAAACTCATCAGACCAAGCGCTTTGATTTATGTAAACTCAAAAAACCAAGCTCATCGATCTAAGTAAACTCATCAGACCAAGCGTATTGACCTAAGTAAACTCATCAGACCAAGCGAATCGATCTCGGAAAAACTAATCAGACCAAGCTAATCGATTAAGGAAAACGAATCAGACCCAACTAATCGATCTAGGAATAGTAATCACTCCAAACTGGTAGATCTAGGAAAACTAATCAGACCAAGCCAATCAATCTGGGAAAACTAATCAGACGAGGCCTATCGATCCAGGAAGAATAATCAGACCAAGCTCATAAATCTAGGAAAACTAATTAGACCAAGCTTATCAATCTAGGAAAACTAACCAGACCCAACAAGTCAATCTAGGGAAACTTATCAGACCCAACTAATCGATCTTGGAAAAGTATTCGGACCCAAAAAATGGATCTAGAAACACTATTCAGACAAAGTTAGTCGATCTAGGAAAACTAATCAGACCAAGCCAATTGATCGAGGAAAAATAATCAGACCAAGTTAATCGATATAGGAAAACTAATCAGACCAATGTAATCAATCTAGGAAAACTAATCAGACCAACCTAATCGATCTAGGTAAACTCATCAGACCAAGCGTATTGACGTAAGTAAACTCATCAGACCAAGCGTATTGACGTAAGTAAACTCATCAGACCAAGCGTATTGACGTAAGTAAACTCATCAGACCAAGCGTATTGACGTAAGTAAACTCATCAGACCAAGCGTATTGACGTAAGTAAACTCATCAGACCAAGCGTATTGACGTAAGTAAACTCATCAGACCAAGCGTATTGACGTAAGTAAACTCATCAGACCAAGCGTATTGACGTAAGTAAACTCATCAGACCAAGCGTATTGACGTAAGTAAACTCATCAGACCAAGCGTATTGACGTAAGTAAACTCATCAGACCAAGCTCATCCATCTTCTTAAACTCATCAGAGAAAGTTAATCGATCTAAGAAAACTCATCATACCAAGCCATTCGATCTAACTAAACTCATCACAACAAGCTCAATGATCTAAATAAACTCATCAGACCAAGCACATCGATCTAAATAAACTTATCGGACAGAGCTAATTGATCTAAGTAAACTCATCAGACCCTGCTCATCAATCTAAGTAAACTCATCAGACCAAGCTCATCAATCTAAGTAAACTCATCAGAGCAAGCTAATCGATCTAAGTAAACTCATCAGACCAATCTAATCGATCTAAGTAAACTCAACCGAGCAAGCTTATCGATCTAATTAAACTCATAAGACCATGCTTATGGATCTAACAAAACTCATCAGACCAAGACCATTGATCAAAGTAAACACATCACACGAATCTCATCCATCTAAGTAACCTCATCGAACCAACCTAATCCGTCTAAGTTATCTCATCATACCAAGAAGATCGAACTAAATAAACTCATCAGACCAAGCTCATCGATCTAAGTAAACTCATCAGACCGAGCTCTTCGATCTAAGTAACCTCATCAGACCAAGCTCATCGATCTAAGTAAACTCATCAGACCGAGCTCTTCGATCTAAGTAACCTCATCAGACCAAGCTCATCGATCTAAGTAAACTCATCAGGCAGAGCTAATCTATCTCAGTAAACTCATCAGACCAAGCTCATCGATCTCAGTAAACTCATCAGACCAAACACATCGATCCAAGTAAACTCATCTGACCGAGCTCATCAATCAAAGTAAACTCACCAGAGCGAGCCTTTCGATCTAACTAAACTCATCACACCAAGCTCATCGACCTAAGTAAACTCATCAGACAAAGCACATCGATCTAAGTAAACTCATCAGACCAAGCTCATTGATCTAAGTAAACTCGTCAGAGAAAGCTAATCGATCTTAGAAAAGTCATCAGACCAAGCCGTTTGATCTAACTAAACTCATCAGACAGAGCTCATCGATCTAAGTCAACTCATCATACCGAGCTCATCGATCTAAGGAAAAACATCACACCAAGCACATCGATCTGAGTAGACTCATCAGACCAAGTTTATCGATCTAAGTAAACTCATCGGACAGAGCTAATTGATATAAGTAAACTCATCAGACCAAGGTCATTGCTCTAACTAAACTCATCAGACCAAGCTCATCGATCTAAGTAATCTCATCAGAGCATGCTAATCGATCAAAGTAAACTCATCAGACCAAGCTTATCAATTTAATTAAACTCATCAGACAAAGCTAATTGATCTAGGAAAACTAATCAGACCCAACTAATAGATGTATGAAAACTAATCAGACCCAACTAGTTATTGTAGGAAAACTAATCAGACCAAACTAATCGATCTAAGTAAACTCATTGGACCAAGCAAATCGATCTAAGGGAACTCATCAGACAGAGCTCATCGATCAAAGTAACCTCATCAGACCTAGCTCTTCGATGTAAGTAAACTCATCAAGACCAAGCTCATCGATCTAAGTAAACTCATCAGAGCAAGCTAATCGGTCTAAGTAAACTCATCAGACAAGCCCATCGATCTAAGTAATCTCAACACACCAAGCTCATCGATCTAGGTAAACTTATCAGGCCAAGCACATCGATATAAGTAAACTCAGCAGACCGAGCTCTTCGATCTAAGTAACCTCATGGGACAAAGCTCATCGATCTAAGTGAACTCATCAGACCAAGCTAATTGATCTAAGTAAAGTCATCAGAGCAAGCTAATCGATCAAATTAAACACCTCAGACCTAGCACTTTGATGGAAGTAAACTCATCGGACCAAGCTAATCGATATAAGTTAACTCATCGGACAGAGCTAATCGATCTAAGTAAACTCGTCAGACCAAGCTAATCGATCTAGGAAATATAATCAGGCCAAGCTAATTGATCTAGGAAAAGTAATCAGACCAAGCCAATAAATCTAGGAAAAATAATCAGACCTAGCTAATTGATCTAGGAATAATAATCAGACCTAACTAATCGATCAAGGAAAACTAATCTGACCAAGCGAATCAATATCGGAAAACTAATCAGACCAAACTAGTCGATCTAGGAAAACTAATCAGACCAAGCTAATGCATCTAGGAAAACTAATCAGACCAAGTTAATCGATCTAGGAAAACTAATCAGACCAGGCTATTCGAGCTAGGAATACTAATAAAACCCAGCAAATCGATGTAGGAAAACTAATCAGACCCAACTAATTGATCTAGGAAAACTAATCAGACCAAGCTAGTAGATCTAGGAAAACTAATTAGTCTAAGCCAATCCACCTAGGAAAACTAATCAGATCCAACTAGTCAATCGAGGGAAACTAATCAGACCCAACTAATCGATCTAGGAAAACAAATCAGACCAAACTAATCGATCTAGGAAAACTAATCATACCAAGTTAATGGATCTAGCTAAACTAATTAGACCAAGCTAATCGATCTAGGAAAACTAATCAGACCAAGCTAATTGTATTCCAAAAACTAATAAGACCCAACTAATCGATCTAGGACAACAAATGAGACCAAGCTAATCGATCTAGGTAAACTTATCAGACTAAGCTCATCGATCTAAGTAAACTCAACACAGCAAGCTCACTGATCTAAATAAACTCAACAGAGCAAGCTCATCGATCTAAGTAAACTCAAAAGACCAAGCTCATCGATCTAATTAAACTCATCAGAGCAAGCTAATCGATCTAATTAAACTCAACAGGCCAAGCCCATCGATCTAAGTAAAATCAACACACCAAGCTCTTCGATCTAAGAAAACTCATTAGACCAAGCACATCGATCTTAGTATACCCATCAGACCAAGCTCATCGATCTACGTAAACTCATCAAACCAAGCTATTCGACCTAAGTTATCTCATATGACCAAGATCATCAATCTAAGTAAACTCATCAGAGCAAGCTAATCGATCTAAGTAAACTCAACAGACCACGCCCATCGATCTAAGTAAAATCAACACACCAAGCTCTTTGATCTAACTAAACTCAACCGAGCAAGCTCATAGATCTATTTAACCTAATCAGACCGAGCTCATCGATCTATGTAAGCTCAACAGAGAACGCACATCGATCTAAGTAAACGCATCAGACCAAGACCATCAATATAAATAAACTCATCAGACCAAGCTCATCGATCTAAGTAAACACATTGCACAGAGCTAATCAATCTAAGTAAAGTCATCATACCAAGTTCGTCGATCTAAGGAAACTCATCAGACCAATCTCATCGATCTAAGTAAACTCATCAGACCAAGCTCATCGATCTAAGTGAACTCATCAGACCAAGCTCATCACTCTAAGTAAGCTCATCAGACCGAGCTCATCAATCTAAGTAAACACATCTGACAGAGCAAATCGATCTAAATAAACTCAACAGAGCAAGCTCATCGATCTAAGCAAAGTCAAAAGACGAACATCATCGATCTAAGTAAACTCATCAGAGCAATCTAATCGATCTAAGTTTTCTCATCAGACCAAGCTCATGGATCTAAGTAAACTCTTCAGAGCAAGTTAATCTATCTAATTAAACTCAACAGACCAAGCCCATAGATCTAAGTAAGATCAACACACCAACGTCTCGATCTAAGTAAACTCATTAGCCCAAGCATATCGATCTAAGTAAACTCATCAGACCAAGCTCATCGATCTAAGTAAACTCATCAAACCAAGCTATTTGATCTAAGTTATCTCATTAGACCAAGATGTTCGATCTAAGTAAACTCATCACACCAAGCTCTTCGATCTAACTAAACTCAACCAAACAAGTTCATTGATCTACTTAACCTCATCAGACCGAGCTCATCGATCTATGTAATCTCAAGAGACCAAGCACATCGATCTAAGAAAACTCATCAGACCAAGCTCATTTATCTAATTAAACTCATCAGATGGAGCTCATCGATTTAAGTAAACTCATCAGACGAATGTCATCAATCTAAGTAAACTAAGCAGACCAAGCTCATTGATCTACGTAAACTCATCAGAGCAAGCAAATCGATCTAAGTAAATTCAACAGACCAAGCACATCTATCTAAGTAAAATCAAAACACCAAGCTCATCGATCTAAGTNGTAAACTCATCAAACCAAGCTAATCGATCTAAGTTATCTCATCAGACCAAGCTCATGGATCGAAGTAAACTCATCAGAGCAAGCAAATCTATCTAAGTAAACTCAACAGACCAAACCCATAGATCTAAGTAAAATCAACACACCAAGCTGTCAATCTAAGTAAACTCATTAGAACAAGCACATCGATCTAAGTAAACTCATCAGACCAATCTGATCGATCTAAGTAAACTCATCAGACCAANGATCTAAGTAAACTTATTGGACAGAGCTAATCTATCGCATTAAACTCATCAGACCAAGCTCATCGATGTAAGTAAACTCATCGGACAGAGATAATTGATCTAAGTAAACTCATGAGAACAAGCCCTTCCATCTAAGTAAACTCATCACACCAAGCACCTCGATCTAAGTAAACTCATCAGACCGAGCACATTGATCTACGTAAACTCATCAGACCGAGCTCATCGATCTAAATAAACTCATCAGACCAAGCTCATTGATCTAAGTAAACTCATCAGAGAAAGCTAATCGATCTAAGTAAACTCATCAGACCAAGCTAATCGATCTAGGAAAACTAATCAGACCCAACTAATAGATGTAGGAAAACTAATCAGACGCAACTAGTCATTGTAGGAAAACTAATCAGACCAAACTAATCGATCTAAGTAAACTTATTGGACAGAGCTAATCTATCGAATTAAACTCATCAGACCAAGCTCATCGATTTAAGTAAACTCATCGGACAGAGATAATTGATCTAAGTAAACTCATGAGAACAAGCCCTTCCATCTAAGTAAAATCATCACACCAAGCTCATCGATCTAAGTAAACTCATCAGACCAAGCTATTCGATCTAAGTCAACTCATCGGACAGAGCTAATTGGTCTAAATAAACTCATCAGACCAAGCTCATAGATCAAAGTAAACTCATCAGACCAAGCTGATCGATCTAAGTAAACTCATCAGAGCAAGATATTCGATCTAATTAAACTCATTAGAAAAAGCCCATCAATCTAAGTAAAATCATCACACCAAGCTCATCAATCTAAGTAAACTCATCATACCAAGCACCTCGATCTAAGTAAACTCATCAGACCGAGCACATTGATCTACCTAAACTCATGAGACCGAGCTCATCGATCTAAATAAACTCATCAGACCAAGCTCATTGATTTAAGTAAACTCATCAGAGAAAGCTAATCGGTCTAAGTAAACTCATCAGACCAAGCCCATTGATCGAAGTAAACTCAACACACCAAGCTCATAGATCTAAGTAAACTTATCAGGCCAAGCACATCGATCTAAGTAAACTCATCAGATCAAGCACATCGATCTAAGTAAACCCATCAGACCAAGTTCATCAATGGAAGTAAACTCATCAGACCAAGCTCATCGATCTAAGTAAACTCATCAGACTAAGCTCATCGATCTAAGTTAACTCATAAGAGATAGCAAATTGATCAAAGTAAACCCATCAGACCAAGCGCTTCGATCTAAGTAAACTCATCACACCAAGCTCATCGATCTAAATAAACTCATCAGACCAAGCTCATTGATCTAAGTAAACTCATCAGAGAAAGCTAATCGGTCTAAGTAAACTCATCAGACCAAGCCCATCGATCGAAGTAAACTCAACACACCAAGCTCATAGATCTAAGTAAACTTATCAGGCCAAGCACATCGATCTAAGTAAACTCATCAGACCAAGCTCATTGATCTAAGTAAAGTCATCAGAGAAAGCTAATCGATCTAAGTAAACTCATCAGACCAAGCTCATCGATCTAAGTAAACTCATCAGACCAAGCTCATCGATCTAAGTAAACCCATCACACCAAGC
>NW_007739847.1:9963-11969 GCF_000696425.1 Galeopterus variegatus
CATCAGACCAAGCTCATCGATCTAAGTAAACTCATCAGACCAAGCTGATCGATCTAAGTAAACTCATCAGAGCAAGATATTCGATCTAATTAAACTCATTAGAAAAAGACCATCAATCTAAGTAAACTCATCACACCAAGCTCATCAATCTAAGTAAACTCATCATACCAAGCACCTCGATCTAAGTAAACTCATCAGACCGAGCACATTGATCTGCATAAACTCATGAGACCGAGCTTATCAATCTAAATAAACTCATCAGACCCAGCTCATCGATCTAAGTAAACTCATCAGACCAAGCTCATTGATATAAGTAAAGTCATCAGAGCAAGCTAATCGATCAAAGTAAACTCCTCAGACCGAGCACTTTGATTGAAGTAAACTCATCGGACCAAGCTAATCGATATAATTTAACTCATCGGACAGAGCTAATCGATCTAAGTAAACTCGTAAGACCAAGCTCATCGATCTAGGAAATATAATCAGGCCAAGCTAATTGATCTAGGAATAGTAATCAGACCTTGACAATAAATCTAGGAAAAATAATCAGACATAGCTAATTGATCTAGGAATACTAATCAGGCCTAACTAATCGATCAAGGAAAACTAATCAGACCAAGCGATTCAATCTAGGAATACTAATCAGACCAAACTAGTCGATCTAGGAAAACTAATCAGACCAAGCTAATCCATCTAGAAAAACTAATCAGACCAAGTTAATCGATCTAGGAAAACTAATCAGACGCAACTAATCGAACTAGTAAAACTAATCAGACCAGGGTATTCGAGCTAGGAATACTAATAAAACCCAGCAAATCGATGTAGGAAAACTAATCAGACCCAACTAATCGATCTAGGTAAACTTATCAGACTAAGCTCATCGATCTAAGTAAACTCAACACAGCAAGCTCATTGATCTAAATAAACTCAACAGAGCAAGCTCATTGATCTAAGTAATCTCAACAGACCAAGCCCATCGATCTAAGTAAAATCAACACACCAAGCTCATCGATCTAAGTAAAATCAACACACCAAGCTCATCGATCTAAGAAAACACATTAGACCAAGCACATCTATCTAAGTAAACTCATCAGACCAAGCTCATCGATCTACGTAAACTCATCAAACCAAGCTATTCGATCTAAGTTATCTCATAAGACCAAGATCATCGATCTAAATAAACTCATCAGAGCAAGCTAATCGATCTAAGTAAACTCAACAGACCACGCCCATCTATCTAAGTAAAATCAACACACCAAGCTCTTCGATCTAACTAAACTCAACAGAGCAAGCTCATAGATCTATTTAACCTAATCAGACCGAGCTCATCGATCAATGTAATCTCAACAGAGCAAGCACATCGATCTAAGTAAATGCATCAGACCAAGATCATCGATATAAATAAACTCATCAGACCAAGCTCATCGATCTAAGTAAACACATTGCACAGAGCTAATCAATCTAAGTAAAGTCATCATACCAAGCTCATCGATCTAAGGAAACTCATCAGACCAATCTCATCGATCTAAGTAAACTCATCAGACCAAGCACATCGATCTAAGTAAACTCATCAGACCACGGTCATCGATCTAAGTAAGCTCATCAGACCAAGCTCATCGATCTAAGTAAACTCATCAGACCACGGTCATCGATCTAAGTAAGCTCATCAGACCAAGCTCATCGATCTAAGTAAACTCATCAGATCAAGCTCATCACTCTAAGTAAACTCATCAGACCAAGCTCATCAATCTAAGTAAACACATGTGACAGAGCAAATCGATCTATGTAAACTCATCAGAGAAAGGTCATCGATGTAAGTAAACTCATCAGACGAAGCTCATCTATCTAAGTAAACTCATCAGAGCAATCTAATCGATCTAAGTAAACTCAACAGACCAAGCACACGATCTAAGTAAACGCATCAGACCAAGATCTTCGAACTCAATAAACTCATCAGACCAAGCTCATCAATCTAAGTAAACACATCTGACAGAGCAAATCAATCT
>NW_007739847.1:12837-14041 GCF_000696425.1 Galeopterus variegatus
AAGTAAACTCATCAGACCGAGGTCATCGATCTAAGTAAACTCAACAGACCAAGCTCATCGATCTAAGTAAACTCATCAGACCAAGGTCATCGATCTAAGTAAACTCATCAGACCAAGCTCATCGATCTAAGTAAACTCATCAGACCGAGCTCTTCGATCTAAGTAAACTAATCATACCAAGATCATCGATCTAAGTAAACTCATCTGGCAGAGCTAATCTATCTCAGTAAACTCATCAGACCGAGCTCATCAATCAAAGTAAACTCACCAGACCGAGCCTTTCGATCTAACTAAACTCATCACACCAAGCTCATCAACCTAAGTAAACTCATCAGACAAAGCACATCGATCTAAGTAAACTCATCAGACCAAGCTCATTGATCTAACTAAACTCATCAGAGAAAGGTAATCAATCTTAGAAAACTCATCTGACCAAGCCCTTTGATCTAACTAAACTCATCAGACAGAGCTCATCGATCTAAATAAACTCATCATATCGAGCTCATTGATCTAAGGAAATACATCACACCAAGCACATTGATCTAAGTAGACTCATCAGACCAAGTTAATCGATCTAAGTAAACTCATCGGACAGAGCTAATTGATATAAGTAAACTCATCAGACCAAGCTCATGGCTCTAACTAAACTCAACAGACCAAGCTCATCGATCTAAGTAAACTCATCAGAGCATGCTAATCGATCTAAATAAACTCATCAGACCAAGCAAATCGATCTAATTAAACTCATCAGACCAAGCTAATCGATCTAGGAAAACTAATCAGACCCAACTAATAGATGTAGGAAAACTTATTGTACAGAGCTAATCTATCTCATTAAACTCATCAGACAGTGCTTGTAGATCTAAGTAAACTCAACAGAGCAAGCTCCTCGATCGAAGTAAACTCATGAGACCAAGCTCATCATTCTAAGTAAACACATCTGTCAGAGCAAATCGATCTACGTAAACTCATCAGAGCAAGCTCATCGATGTAAGTAAACTCATCAGATGAAGCTCATCTATCCAAGTAAACTCATCAGAGCAATCTAATCGATCTAAGTAAACTCAACAGACCAAGCCCATCGATCTAAGTAAAATCAACACACGAAGCTCTTCAATCTAACTAAACTCAACACAGCTAGCTCATCGATCTAATTAACATCATCAGACCGAGCTCATCGATCCATGTAATCTCAACAGAGCAA
>NW_007739847.1:15046-15595 GCF_000696425.1 Galeopterus variegatus
ATTCTTATAAGACCCAAATAATCGATCTAGGAAAACTATTCAGACCCAACAAATTGACCTATGAAAACTAATCATTAAAAGCTAGTCGATCTAGGAAAACTAATAAGACCAAGCCAATCGATCTAGGAAAAATAATCATACCAAGCTAATCGATGTAGGAAAACTAATGAGACAAATGTAATCAATCTAAGAAAACTAATCAGACCAAGCTAGTAGATCTAGTAAAATTAGTTACACTAAGCTAATCCATCTAGGAAAACTAATCGGACCTAAGTAATCTATCTAGGAAAACTAATCAGACCCAACTAATCGATCTAGGAAAACTAACGAAACTCCTCAGACCGAGCTCATCGATCTGAGTAAACTCATCTGGCCCAGCTCTTCGATCTAAGTAAACTCATCAGACCAAGCTCATCGATCTAAGTAAACTCATCACACCAAGCTCATCGATCTAAGTAAACTCATCACACCAAGCTCATCGATCTAAGTAAACTCATCAGACCAAGCTCATCGATCTAAGTAAACTCATCACACAAAGCACATGGATCA
>NW_007739847.1:15927-16990 GCF_000696425.1 Galeopterus variegatus
CACCAAGCTCATCGATCTAAGTAAACTCATCACACCAAGCATATCGATCTAAGTAAACTCATCAGACAAAGCTCATCGATCTAAGTAAACTCATCAGACCAAGCATATCGATCTAATTAAACTCACCGCACTGAGCTAATTGATCTAAGTAAACTCATCAGACCAAACTTATTGATCTAAGTAAACCTATCAGAGCAAGCTTATTCATCTAATTAAACTCATCAGACCATGCTTACCAATCTAATTAATCTCATCAGACCAAGCTAATAGATCTAGGAAAACTAATCAGACCCAACTAATAGATGTATGAAAACTAATCAGACCCAACTAGTCATTGTAGGAACACTAATCAGACCAAACTAATCGATCTAAGTAAACTTATTGGACAGAGCTAATCTATCTCATTAAACTCATCAGACCAAGCTCATCGATCTAAGTAAACTCATCGGACAGAGCTAATTGATCTAAGGAAACTCATGAAAACAAGCCCTTCCATCTAAGTAAACACATCACACCAAGCTCATCCATCTAAGTAAACTCATCACACCAAGCTCATCGATCTAAGTAAACTCATCAGACCAAGCTCATCGATCTAAGTAAACTCATCACACCAAGCTCATACATCTAAGTAAACTCATCACACCAAGCTCATCGATCTAAGTAAACTCATCAGCGCGAACTCATCGATCTAAGTAAACTCATCAGACTGAGCTAATCGATCTACATAAACTCGTCAGACCAAGGTCATTGATCTAGTAAACATAATCAGACTAAGCTAATTGATATAGGAAAACTAATCAGACCAACCCAATAAATATAGGAAAAATAATCAGACCAAGCTAAACGGTCTAGGAAAAATAATCAGACCAAACTATTCAATCTCG
Source organism: Galeopterus variegatus (assembly GCF_000696425.1). Classification (NCBI taxonomy): domain Eukaryota; kingdom Metazoa; phylum Chordata; class Mammalia; order Dermoptera; family Cynocephalidae; genus Galeopterus; species Galeopterus variegatus. Next base: position 16,812 of record NW_007739847.1, read on the forward strand.
TAAAACTAACCAGAACAAGAATATCGATCTAGGAGAACTAATCAGACCAAGCTAGTCGATCTAGGAATTCTTATAAGACCCAAATAATCGATCTAGGAAAACTATGCAGACCCAAATAATCGATCTAGGAAAACTAATCAGACCAAGCTAATCGATCTAGGAAAACTAATCAGACCAAG
>NW_007739847.1:17878-20732 GCF_000696425.1 Galeopterus variegatus
ATCGATCTAAGTAAACTCATCACACCAAGCTCATCGATCTCAGTAAACTCATCAGACCAAGCTCATCGATCCGCGAAAGACGAAGCTAATCGATCTAGGAAATATAATCAGACCAAGCTAATTGATCTAGGAAAACTAATCAGACCAAATCAATAAATCTAGGAAAAATAATCATACCAAGCTAATTGATGTAGGAATACTAATCAGAACGGAATAATCGATAAAGGAAAACTAATCAGACCAAGCGAAACGATCTCGGAAAACTAATCAGACCAAACTAATCGATCTAGGAAAACTAATCAGACCAGGCTAATCGATCTAGGAAAACTAATCAGACCAAGTTAATCGATCTAGGAAAACTAATCACACCCAAGTAAATCGATCTAGGAAAACTAATCAGACCAGGCTAATAGAGCTAGGAATACTAATAAGACCCAGCTAATTGATCTAGAAAAACTAATCAGACCCAACTAAACGATCTAGGAAAACTAATCAGACCAAGGTAGTCGATCTAGTAAAATTAATTAGACTAAGCCAATCCATCTAGGAAAACTATTGAGACCTAAGTAATCTATCTAGGAAAACTAATCAGACCCAACTAATCGATCTAGGAAAACTAATCACACCAAGCTAATCGATCTAGGAAAACTAATCATACCAAGTTAATGGATCTAGGAAAACTAATTAGACCAAGCTAGTCGATCTCGGAAAAATAATCAGACCAAACTAATCGATCTAGGAAAACTAATCAGACCAGGCTAATCGATCTAGAAAACTAATCAGACCAAGTTAATCGATCTACGAAAACTAATCAGACCCGAGTAAATCGATCTAGGAAAACTAATCAGACCAAGCTAATCGATCTAGGAAAACTAATCAGACCAAGCTAATCAATCGAGGAAAATTAAGTACACCAATCTAATCGATCTAGGACAACTAATCAAACCAAGCTAATAGACCGAGGTAAACTTATCAGAGCAAGCTCAGCGATCTAAGTAAACTCAGAAGACCAAGCTCATCGATCTAAGTAAACTCATCAAACCAAGCTAATCGATCTAATTTATCTCATCAGACCAAGCACATGGATCTAAGTAAACTCATTAGACCAAGCACATCGATCTAAGTAAACTCATCAGACCAAGCTCATCAATCTAAGTAAACAAATCAAACCAAGCTATTTGATCTAAGTTATCTAATTAGACCAAGATGTTCGATCTAAGTAAACTCGTCACACCAAGCTCTTCGATCTAACTAAACTCAACAAAGCAAGCTCATTGATCTACTTAACCTCATCAGACCAATCTGATCGATCTAAGTAAACTCATCAGACCAAGCTCATCGATCTNAGTTCATGGATCTAAGTAAACACATCACACAGAGCTAATCAATCTAAATAAAGTCATCAGACCAAGCTCATTGATCTAAGAAAACTCATCAGACCAAGCTAATCGATCTAAGTAAACTCATCAGAGCAAGCTTATTCATCTAACTAAACTCATCAGACCAAGCTAATCGATCTAAGTAAACTCATCAGAGCAAGCTTATTCATCTAACTAAACTCATCAGACCATGGTTATCAATCGAATTAATCTCATCAGACCAAGCTCCTCGATCGAAGTAAACTCATGAGACCAAGCCCATCGATCTAAGTAAACTCAACAGGCCAAGCCCATCGATCTTAGTAAAATCAACACACCAAGCTCATCGATCTAAGAAAACTCATTAGACCAAGCTCATCGATCTACGTAAACTCATCAAACCAAGCTATTCGATCTAAGTTATCTCATAAGACCAAGATCATCGATATAAGTAAACTCATCAGAGCAAGCTAATCCACCTAAGTAAACTCAACAGACCAAGCACATCGATCTAAGTAAAATCAACACACCAAGCTCTTTGATCTAACTAAACTCAACAGAGCAAGCTCATCAATCTATTTAACCTAATCAGACCGAGCTCATCGATCTATGTAATCTCAACTGAGCAAGCACATCGATCTAAGTAAAAGCATCAGACCAAGATCATCGATATAAATAAACTCATCAGACCAAGCTCATCGATCTAAGTAAACACATCGCACAGAGCTAATTAATCTAAGTAAAGTCATCAGACCAAGCTCATCGATCTAAGGAAACTCATCAGACCAATCTCATCAATCTAAGTAAACTCATCAGACCAAGCACATCGATCTAAGTAAACTCAACAGACCAAGCCCATCGATCTAAGTAAAATCAACACACCAAGCTCTTCGATCTAACTAAACTCAACAGAGCTAGCTCATCGATCTAATTAACCTCATCAGACCGAGCTCATCGATCCATGTAATCTCAACAGAGCAAGCACATCGATCTAAGTAAACGCATCAGACCAAGATCTTCGAACTAAATAAACTCATCAGACCAAGCATATCGATCTAAGTAAACACATCAGACCAAGCTCATCGATCTAAGTAAACTCATCAGACCAAGCATATCGATCTAAGTAAACTCATCAGACCAAGCTCATCGATCTAAGTAAACTCATCAGACCAAGCATATCGATCTAAGTAAACACATCAGACCAAGCTCATCGATCTAAGTAAACTCATCAGACCAAGCATATCGATCTAAGTAAACACATCAGACCAAGCTCATCGATCTAAGTAAACTCATCAGACCAAGCATATCGATCTAAGTAAACACATCAGACCAAGCTCATCGATCTAAGTAAACTCATCAGACCAAGCATATCGATCTAAGTAAACTCATCAGACCGAGCTCATCGATCTAAGTAAACTCATCAGACCAAGCATATTGATCTAAGTGAACTCATCAGACCGAGCTCATCGATCTAAGTAAACTCATCAGACCAAGCA
>NW_007739847.1:21523-23289 GCF_000696425.1 Galeopterus variegatus
TCGAACCAAATAAACTCATCAGAGCAAGCACATCGATCTAAGTAAACGCATCAGACCAAGATCTTCGAACCAAATAAACTCATCAGACCAAGCACATCGATCTAAGTAAACGCATCAGACCAAGATCATCGATATAAATAAACTCATCAGACAAAGCTCTTCGATCTAAGGAAACTCATCAGACCAATCTCATCGATCTAAGTAAACTCATCAGACCAAGCACATCGATCTAAGTAAACTCATCAGACCACGGTCATCGATCTAAGTAAGCTCATCAGACCAATCTCATCGATCTAAGTAAACTCATCAGACCAAGCACATCGATCTAAGTAAACTCATCAGACCACGGTCATCGATCTAAGTAAGCTCATCAGACCAATCTCATCGATCTAAGTAAACTCATCAGACCAAGCACATCGATCTAAGTAAACTCATCAGACCACGGTCATCGATCTAAGTAAGCTCATCAGACCAATCTCATCGATCTAAGTAAACTCATCAGACCAAGCTAATTGATCTATGTAAACACATCAGAGCAAGCTTATCGATCTGAGTAAACTCGTCAGACCAAGCTCATTGATCTAGGAAACATAATCAGACAAAGCTAATTGATCTAGGAAAACTAATCAGACCAAGACAATAAATATAGGAAAAATAATCAGACCAAGCTAATCGGTCTAGGAGAAATAATCAGACCTGACTATTCGATCAAGGAGAAACTATTCAGACAAAGCAAATCGATCTCAGAAAACAAATCTGACCAAACTATTCAATCTCGTAAAACTAACGAGAACAAGATAATCGATCTAGGAGAACTAATCAGACCAAGCTAGTCGATCTCGGAATTCTTATAAGACCCAAATAATCGATCTAGGAAAACTATTCAGACCCAACAAATTGACCTACGAAAACTAATCATTAAAAGCTAGTCCATCTAGGAAAAGTAATCAGACCAAGCCAATCGATCTAGGAAAAATAATCATACCAAGCTAATCGATCTAGGAAAACTAATGAGACAAATGTAATCAATCTAAGAAAACTAATCAGACCAAGCAAGTAGATCTAGTAAAATTAATTAGACTAAGCCAATCCATCTAGGAAAACTAATCAGACCTCGGTAATCTATATAGGAAAACTAATCAGACCAAACTAATCGATCTAGGAAAACTAATCAGACCAAACTAATTGATCTAGGAAAACTAATCAGACCAAACTAATCGATCTAGGAAAACTAATCAGACCAAACTAATTGATCTAGGAAAACTAATCAGAAAAGGCTAATCGATCTAGAAAACTAATCAGACCAAGTAAAACGATCTACGAAAACTAATCAGACCCAAGTAAATCGATCTAGGAAAACTAATCAGACCAAGCTAATCAATCGAGGAAAACTAAGTACAACAATCTAATCGATCTAGGACAACTAATCAAACCAAGCTAATCTACCTAGGTAAACTTTTCAGACCAAGCTAATCGATCTAAGTAAACTCAACAGAGCAATCTCATTGATCTAAATAAACTCAACAGAGCAAGCTCAGCGATCTAAGTAAACCCTAAAGACCAAGCCCATCGATCTAAGTAAAATCAACACACCAAGCTCATCGATCTAAGAAAACTCATTAGACCAAGCACATCGATCTAAGTAAACTCATCAAACCAAGCTAATCGATCTAAGTAAACTCAACAGAGCAATCTCATTGATCTAAATAAACTCAACAGAGCAAGCTCAGCGATCTAAGTAAACCCTAAAGACCAAGCCCATCGAT
>NW_007739847.1:24305-24646 GCF_000696425.1 Galeopterus variegatus
ATCGATCTAAGTAAACTCATTAGACCAAGCACATCGATCTATGTAATCTCAACAGAGCAAGCACATCGATCTAAGTAAACGCATCAGACCAAGATCATCGATATAAATAAACTCATCAGACCAAGCTCTTAGATCTAAGGAAACTCATCAGACCACGGTCATCGATCTAAGTAAGCTCATCAGACCAAACACATCAATCTAAGTAAACTCATCAGACCACGGTCATCGATCTAAGTAAGCTCATCAGACCAATCTCATCGATCTAATTAAACTCATCAGCCCAAGCTCATCGATCTAAGTAAACTCATCAGACCAAGCTCATCACTCTAAGTAAACTCATC
>NW_007739847.1:24656-27063 GCF_000696425.1 Galeopterus variegatus
TCATCAATCTAAGTAAACTCATCAGACCAAGCTCATCGATCTAAGTAAACTCATCAGACCAAGCTCATCGATCTAAGTAAACTCATCAGACCAAGCTCATCGATCTAAGTAAAGTCATCAGAGCAAGCTCATCGATCTAAGTACTCACCAGAGCAATCTAATCGATCTAAGTAAACTCAACAGACCAAGCCCATTGATCTAAGTAAAATCAACACACCAAGCTCTTCGATCTAACAAAACTCAACACAGCTAGCACATCGATCTAATTAACATCATCAGACCGAGCTCTTCGATCCATGTAATCTCAACAGAGCAAGCACATCGATCTAATTAACATCATCAGACCGAGCTCTTCGATCCATGTAATCTCAACAGAGCAAGCACATCGATCTAAGTAAACGCATCAGACCAGGATCTTCGAGCTAAATAAACTCATCAGACCAAGTTCATGGATCTAAGTAAACACATCACACAGAGCTAATCAATCTAAATAAAGTCATCAGAACAAGCTCATTGATCTAAGAAAACTCATCAGACCAAGCTCATCGATCTAAGGAAACTCATCAGACCAATATCATCGATCTCAGTAAACTCATCAGACTAAGCACATCGATCAAAGTAAACTCATCAAAACAAGCTCATCAATCTAAGTAAACTCATCAGACCAAGCATATCGATCTAAGTAAACTCATCAGACCAAGCTCATCGATCTAAGTAAACTCATCAGACCAAGCTCATTGATCCAAGTAAACTCATAAGAGAAAGCTAATCGATCTTAGAACGCTAATCTGACCAAGACCTTTGATCTAACTAAACTCATCAGACAGAGCTCATCGATCTAAGTAAACTCATCATAACGAGCTCATCAATCTAAGGAAAAATATCACACCAAGCACATCGATCTAAGTAGACTCATCAGACCAAGATAATCGAACTAAGTAAACTAATCGGACAGAGCTAATTGATATAAGTAAACTCATCAGACCAAGCTCATTGCTCTAACTAAACTCATCAGACCAAGCTCATCGATCTAACTAAACTCATCAGAGCATGCTAATCGATCTAAGTAAACTCTTCAGACCAAGCAAATCGATCTAAGTAAACTCATCAGAGCAAGCTTATCGAATTAATTAAACTCATCAGACCAAGCTAATCGATCTAGGAAAACTAATCAGACCCAACTAATAGATGTAGGAAAACTAATCAGACCCAACTAGTCATTGTAGGAAAACTAATCCGACCAAACTAATCGATCTAAGTAAAGTTATTGGACAGAGCTAATCTATCTCATTAAACTCATCAGACCAAGCTCATCGATCTAAGTAAACTCATCACACCAAGCTAATTGATCTAAGTTATCTCATCAGACCAAGCTCATGGATCTAAGTAAACTCATTAGACCAAGCACATCGATCTAAGTAAACTCATCAGACCAAGCTCATCGATCTAAGTAAACAAATCAAACCAAGCTATTTGATCTAAGTTATCTAATTAGACCAAGATGTTCGATCTAAGTAAACTCATCACACCAAGCTCTTCGATCTAGCTAAACTCAACAAAGCAAGCTCATTGATCTACTTAACCTCATCAGACCGAGCTCATCGATCTATGTAATCTCAACAGACCAAGCACATCAATCTAAGGAAACTCATCAGACCAATCTCATCGATCTAAGTAAACTCATCAGACCAAGCAAATCGATCTAAGTAAACCCATCAGACCACGGTCATCGATCTAAGTAAGCTCATCAGACCAATCTCATCGATCTAAGTAAACTCATGAGACCAAGCTCATCGATCTAAGTAAACTCATGAGACCAAGCTCATCGATCTAAGTAAACTCCTCAGACCAAGCTCATCACTGGAAGTAAACTCATCAGACCGAGCTCATCAATCTAAGTAAACACATCTGACAGAGCAAATCGATCTAAGTAAACTCATCAGAGCAAGCTCATCGATGTAAGTGAACGCATCAGATGAAGCTCATCTATCTAAGTAAACTAATCAGAGCAATCTAATTGATCTAAGTAAACTCAACAGACCAAGCCCATCGATCTAAGTAAACTCAACAGACCAAGCCCATCGATCTAAGTAAAATCAACACACCAAGCTCTTTGATCTAACTAAACTCAACACAGCTAGCTCATCGATCTAATTAACATCATCAGACCGAGCTCATCGATCCATGTAATCTCAACACAGCAAGCACATCGATCTAAGTAAATGCATCAGACCAAGATCTTCAAGCTAAATACACTCATCAGACCAATTCATGGATCTAAGTAAACACATCACACAGAGCTAATCAATCTAAGTAAAGTCATCAGACCAAGCTCATTGATCTAAGCAAACTCATCAGACCAAGCTCATCGATCTAAGGAAACTCATCAGACCAATCTCATCGATCT
>NW_007739847.1:27200-27927 GCF_000696425.1 Galeopterus variegatus
TAAGTAAACTCATGAGACCAAGCTCATCGATCTAAGTAAACTCATGAGACCAAGCTCATCGATCTCAGTAAACTCATCAGACCAAGCTCATCGATCTAAGTAAACTCATCAGACCAAGCTCATCAATCTAAGTAAACACATCTGACAGAGCAAATCGATCTAAGTAAACTCATCAGACCAAGCATATCGATCTAATTAAACTCATCGCACTGAGCTAATTGATCTAAGTAAACTCATCAGACCAAGCTCATCGATGTAAGTAAACTCATCCGACCAAGTATATCAATCTAAGTAAACTCATCAGACCAAGCTCATCAATCTAAGTAAACTCATCAGAGCAAGCTCATCTATCTAAGTTAAATCAACACACCAAGCTCTTCGATCTAACTAAACTCAACAGAGCTAGCTCATCGATCTAATTAACGTTATCAGACCGAGCTCATCCATCCATGTAATCTCAACAGAGCAAGCACATCGATCTAAGTAAACGCATCAGACCAAGATCTCACATCAGACCAAGCTCATCGAGCTCAGTAAACTCATCCGACGAAGCTCATCTATCTAAGTAAACTCATCAGAGCAATCTAATCGATCTAAGTAAACTCAACGACCAAGCACATCGATCTAAGTAAACGCATCAGACCAAGATCTTCGAACCAAATAAACTCATCAACCAAGCTAATCGATCGAAGTAAACTCATCGGACAGAGACAATTGATCTAAGTAA
>NW_007739847.1:28864-29870 GCF_000696425.1 Galeopterus variegatus
TCAATCTAAGTAAACTCATCAGACCAAGCTCATCGATCTAAGTAAACTCATCAGACCAAGCTCATCGATCTAAGTAAACTCATCGGACAGAGCTAAGTGATATAAGTAAACTCATCAGACCAAGTTCATTGCTCTAACTAAACTCATCAGACCAAGCTGATTGATCTAAGTAAACTCAAGAGAGCATGCTAATCGATCTAAGTAAACTCATCAGACCAACCTCATCGATCTAACTAAACTCATCAGAGCATGCTAATCGATCTAAGTAAACTCATCAGACCAAGCAAATCGATCTCAGTAAACTCATCAGAGCAAGCTTATCGATTTAATTAAACTCATCAGACCAAGCTAATCGATCTAGGAAAACTAATCATACCCAACTAATAGATGTAGGAAAACTAATCAGACCCAACTAGTCATTGTAGGAAAACTAATAAGAACAAACTAATCGATCTAAGTAAACTTATTCGACAGTGCTAATCTATCTCATTAAACTCATCAGACCAAGCTCATCGATCTAAGTAAACTCATCGGACGAAGCAAATCGATCTAAGTAAACTCATCAGAGCAAGCTTATCGATTTAATTATACTCATCAGACCAAGCTCATCGATCTAAGTAAACTCATCAGACCGAGCTCTTCGATGTAAGTTAAATCAACACACCAAGCTCATCGATCTAAGTAAACTCATCAGACCGAGCTCTTCGATGTAAGTAACCTCATCAGACCAAGCTCATCGATCTAAGTAATCTCATCGGGCAGAGCTAATCTATCTCAGTAAACTGATCAGACCAAGCTCATCGATCTCAGTAAACTCATCAGACCAAACACATCGATCCAAGTAAACTCATCAGACCGAGCTCATCAATCAAAGTAAACTCACCAGACCGAGCTCATCGACCTAAGTAAACTCATCAGACAAACCACATCGATCTAAGTAAACTCATCAGACCAAGCTCATCGATCTAAGTAACCTCATCAGACCAAGCTCATCGATCTAAGTAAC
>NW_007739847.1:30746-31874 GCF_000696425.1 Galeopterus variegatus
TTTTCCCAGATCGATTGGCCTGGTCTGATCAGTTTTCTAAGATCGATTAGTTGGTTCTGATTAGTTTTCCTAGATCGATTAGCTTGGTCTGATTAATATTCCTAGATCGATTAACTTGGTCTGATTATTATTCCTAGATCGATTAGCTTAGTCTGATTATTTTTCCTAGATTGATTAGCTTGGTCTGATTAGTTTTCGAAAATCGATTCTCGTAAAACTAACCAGAACAAGAATATCGATCTAGGAGAACTAATCAGACCAAGCTAGTCGATCAAGGAATTCTTTTAAGACCCAAATAATCGATCTAGGAAAACAATTCAGACCCAACAAATTGACCTACGAAAACTAATCATTAAAACTAGTCGATCTAGGAAAACAATTCAGACCCAACAAATTGACCTACGAAAACTAATCATTAAAACTAGTCGATCTAGGAAAACTAATCAGACCAAGCCAATCGATCTAGGAAAAATAATCATACCAAGCTAATCGATGTAGGAAAACTAATGAGACAAATGTAATCAATCTAAGAAAACTCATCAGACCAAGCTCATCAATCTAAGTAAACACAACAGAGCTAGGTCATTGATCTAAATAAACTCAACAGAGCAAGTTCATCGATCTAATTAAACCCAAAAGACCAAACTCATCGATCTAAGTAAACTCGTCAAACTAAGTTAATCAATCTAAGTTATCTCATCAGACCAAGATGATCCATCAAAATAAACTAATCAGACCAATCTCTTTGTTCTAAGTTAACTCATCAGACCAAGCTCATCAATCTAAGTAAACTCATCAGACCAAGCTCATCGATCTAAGTAAACTCATCAGACAGAGCTAATCGATCTAAGTAAACTCATAAGACGAAGCTAATCGATCTAGGAAATATAATCAGACCAAGCTAATTGATCTAGGAAAACTAATCAGACCAAGTCAATAAATCTAGGAAAAATAATCATACCAAGCTAATTGATCTAGGAATACTAATCAGAACTGAATAATCGATCAAGGAAAACTAATCAGAAAAGAGAAACGATCTCGGAAAACTAATCAGACCAAACTAATCCATCTAGGAAAACTAATCAGACCAGGCTAATCGATCTAGGAAAACTAATCAGACCAAGTTAA
>NW_007739847.1:33000-33700 GCF_000696425.1 Galeopterus variegatus
GATCTACGAAAACTAATCAGACCCAAGTAAATCGATCTAGGAAAACTAATCAGACCACGCTTATCGATCTAGGAAAACTAATCAGACCAAGCTAATCAATCGAGGAAAACTAAGTACACCAATCTAATCGTATCTAGGACAACTAATCAAAGCAAGCTAATAGACCTAGGTAAACTTATCAGACCAAGCTCATCGATCTAAGTAAACTCAACAGAACAAGCACATGGATCTAAATAAACTCAATAGAGCAAGCTCAGCGATCTAAGTAAACTCAAAAGACCAAGCTCATCGATCTAAGTAAACTCATTACACCAAGCTCTTCGATCTAACTAAACTCAACAAAGCAAGCTCATTGATCTACTTAACCTCATCAGACCGAGCTCATCGATCTATGTAATCTCAACAGACCAAGCACATCGATCTAAGAAAATTTATCAGACCGAGCTCATTGATCTAAATAAACTCATCAGACCGAGCTCATCGATGTAAGTAAACTCATCAGACCAAGATCATCGATCTAAGTATACTCCTCAGACCAAGCTCATTGATCTACGTAAACTCATCAGAGAAAGCAAATCGATCTAAGTCAATTCAACAGACCAAGCCCATCGATCTAAGTAAAATAAACACACCAAGCCCATCAATCAAAGTAAACTCATCACACCAAGATCATCAATCTAAGTAAACACATCAGACCAAG
>NW_007739848.1:0-11348 GCF_000696425.1 Galeopterus variegatus
AGGTTTCGGTGATGGGACACAATAACTAACTACATTGTATATTGACAAAATTTTAAAAAAAGAGAGAAAAAGAAAACAAGACAAAAAAAAAGAAAAAGCAGTGGCCTGGATTAAAAGAGAATTAAAATATCTAAGAACCCAAAAAAAAAAGCTTGACTATCTCACAAACACCAAAAAAAAAAAAAAAAAAAAAAAAAAAAAAAAAAAAAAAAAAAAAACCCCAAAAAAAAAAAAATTTTTTTTTTTTTTTTCAAAAATTGGTTTCAAATTAGCAAATGTTTACGAAGTCATTGCTAAGTGTGAAACACTTGCTAGGGACCAGGGATGCACAGGGAAGAGTTGGTTTACAGTCTGAAAGAGGTTACAGAGAGATATCCAATTAAAAAACAATACAACATGCTGACTACTTAAAATAGAGCTAGAACCTTAATCTCAAATCACAGATGAGGGAGAAAGTCATGGCCTTTATCTACCTAGAGGTTTTATTGGCAACTTCAGACATGGAATAATTTGAGGGTTACTACCTCCCCTTCCATCCAGGCATGAAATGTTAGAATCTGAGTAGTAAGCCCAGCTCTAACCCTGTCTATGAAAAGTCCTTTAATGTTGGTTGTTTCATTTTCCTGTTATGAGATGAATTTGAGATAAATTACTCCAAACTTATTTGAGCATAAATTCTTACCATTTTGAAAAAGGAACTGGGATATCTGTTAGAGCTTAGGCTTTCTTTTGTCATTTCCTAAATCAGAAAACCATCTCCAACTGGGTGAATTTTCAGGAGTAGAAGAATGGAGTTTAACTACTCAGGATAATCAGTCCCTAAGCCTACTAGTCAATGGCTTCTCGCTAACTCTTCAGGAAAGGTAACTGAGATGGGTTGGGAGGACAAAACAATTTACTGAAAACTCTATTGATTGTTTCAGACCTGGATACTCTGTGGTCATTTGGATCAGTGGGTGAGAAGAGCTTAATGGGGCTCTTCCTCCTACCTCCCATATCCACACATTCCCTCTCTTTGGACCTGCTTCTTGCTAACATTCCATTTTTGTCCATCTCGCCTCCATCCCCCTAGTTGAGGGAAACATGAAAATACATTCTGGCTTTGAATTAAGAAAAAAAAATCACAATTCAGTTTAATAAGATTAATTTCACACACACACACACACACACACACACACACACACACTTAAAGCCTAAAAACATTTCAAGGTTTCAACAGATGAAAAAGAGCCCACATTCTTCTTTTTATAAGCACTTCTTATAGTAATTGGAGAGTTTGCCAAAAAAGCTTCCAGGCCCATATTTCATCTACCCCATTGGCTGTGATACACAAGAAGTAATCTGCATCCTTCCCTGCTGAGGAATCATTTCTTTAGTGTGTGCTCTGCATAAAAACTATACCATAAGAAAAATGCCACCCTGCCTTAGCTGCCCAGCATGCCACCAACCTTCTGCCCAGGCTCCTAGCCTGGCAAGCTGCTGATCAGAGAGTCCACATTGTTTAGCTTTCACATTTTGAAACCTAATTGGCTCTGTCCTTCCAGGGTGTATTATTCACTGAGAACATTAGTCTATAAGCTCCACTCATATTTTATTTATGAACTCCATTTGGTCCTCAGATAGAATTTTCCCCAGATATATTCTTAATCTCAAAATGGCTAAACTGCCATGTTCCCAACTTTGAGCTCCACGTCACTGTGGTGGGCTCTGCATTGACCTTTGAAGCAAGCCGAAAGAGCTGAGATGTCTGTCTCCTTACCAAAGTATATCAGGGCAGCCCATAAAACAGAAGTGGGCTTAGCTTGGGAGTCTCAGGTCCTGGTCTACGTACACCTGTGAGGGGTTCAAGTCCACCACGCTCTCTGCCCCCATCTGCAAAGCTGGGGAATGGATCCCCAGCATCATCTGACTCTAACATACTAATTCTCTATTTCTGGTCAGGTAAACTAAAGGAATATGATCCTACATGAGTTTAAAATTTCAAACATCCCCTCCCTTAAACCTTGCGTTTTCTTTAAGCAATCCATTGTTCACTTTAAATCCAACCTTTGCTTTTGTTTTCACCCATTCCCCAAATCATATGTGCACTTTTCCCTCACATTTCTTGCCTACATTTAGCTAGTTAATTTTTAAAGAGAAATTTCTTTTCTTTTGATGGAGTTTTTCACCATGAATAGCAGGTTGGGTAAGAAGTACTGTGTGAAATTGTTACCTTTTGTAAAACTAAGTGTCTGTTTAGGTCAGCTATGCAATATTGCATACAAGAAAAACTGTGGGCTTTGAAGCTGACAAAAACAAAACTGGAATTCCAGTTCTGCTCTGTGATCTTACAGAAAGTATGGAGTCCCTCACTTTCCCCACTGTGCATTGGGGATAATAGCACCTACACTGCAGAACTATTTTAAAGATCAGAGATAACATAGATAACTCATGGATCATAGTGCCTGTCATAAAGTAGATATTCTTACCAGGGAATATCTTCAGCTTAGAGAAGTAGTAGAGTTATGTTAAATAAATAGAGATCTTAGGCAAAAACCAAATACAAACAAAAAAAAGCAACACACACACACACACACAAACCCTCCTGCCTCCAGCCCTAAGTAGCTCTGAGAAACAGAAGGGATCTCAAGAAATCTGGAAAGATTTGGCAGGATTCATGACACTGTGTCCCACTGCCAATAGTGGAGATAATATGCATGCAAATTCTCTTTGGGGAACTAAGGGAAATGGGTTCATGTCCTCCACCCTAATATTTATTCTGTGCAGAAGAGTCAAATATTGCCAGGCTTATACAAAGAAAGTTGCAGCTAGCCAGGATTGAGAATTCAGATCTTTACAGCTGTTGGTGAGTAGCCCATGGAGGAAAAGGCCTCCTTTCCAATTTCTTTACAAATGCAAGCCAAATACTAAACCTTACAGTTGTCAAATGGCATGGGCACAAATAAATATGCACAGTATGGCTTCTCTGTGCCAACTGGCACATAGATGCAATAATTTCGCACAGCATGCCCTCCTTCAGCCCAAGGGCACCAAGCAAAATGCAGCAACCAAGGGACCAGAAAGCTGTGGAGCCAGCCGAGGGCAGCAAAGAGGCGGGCTTGAACTGAGTCACATAACTGAGTGCTCCTTTCAACCTCACTGGGAGCCAGTTTTTAGAATTACTGCCTACCAGATGAGCCAACAGGTAAGTCATTGGTAGAAAATGCCCTGGGCAAAAAGCACTAAACTGAGAATCCAATCATTGAGTCAGAGGCTTTTGAATGCTCACATTACCTTAAGCCACTCAAGGGATGCAACATTCTCTCATGAAAACAGTGACTAGGGAAAGGAGGGAGCAGGAATCACCACTCACCAGGGGTACTTGTGGAATCTGAAGACGGTCCCCAGATAATTCAGAAATGCCATTCTCCGCCTTTCTTCAGGATAACAGATCCAGGGGCCAGTCTTGGTTTCATCTCTTATTAACTAGGAGAACCTAGGCAAATCCATTTAATTGCTCTGAAGCTTAGTTTACATAATTATAAACTAGAGAAAATCGTCTCATATTCTTTAGAAAATCAAATATGACAATAAATATGCATAGTCTTCATAAACTGTGAAACACCCATATCCATAAATAAGCAGAGTTGTCACTCTTCTTTACCAGTGAAGACCCAAACACACACACACACACACACACACTCACACACACTCACACACATTCATGGTTGAAGAAGTCAAAACTTTGCTGTTTTCTCAGGGCAGTCTGCCTAGTCAACCTAAGAGGCCAGCAGGAGAACAAGTCAGTAACATCTGCTCTCACACATGCTGGGATGACTAAACAATCTTTCCGGATTATGACACCTACAGCTGGAACTCCATAAATTAGAAATACAACCAATTTATATTTCATACCTAGCTTACCCTTTCCTACCTTTCCCCTCTGTTTACATCTGAATGATTAAAGTGTCACTTATAATTCAATTCAACCAAGTACACATTGTGTAACAACTATGTGCCGGGTCCCCTGCTAAAACCGATAGTGGATAAGGACAGAAATAACAGAGGCCTTGCCCTCAGTTTGTCCACATTGTGGTGGGAGGGAGACATGGGAACAACTAGTGACAACAAGGCAAAAGAGAAGTGAGCATTAGATGCACTGTGACAGCACAGAGGGAGGCAACTTTTCTCTGATCAGATAAAAGAAAATGAACCATTTAAAACAAATATGCTTTTTCTTAACAGCTCTGGATCACATTTCTGATCAGGGGATTAAAACGATTTCATATTCAAATTTCATATTTTGATACTTAGTAGCTGAATACAAGTGAAAAGTGCTACCAGTACTGATTTAGGCATGATGCCACAGATCGACTTAATTCCTTCAAAATTCCTCTAAATTGTGTGCCCCCAAAATTGTTGTTGACCTTTTGTTTTACGCAAAAGTGCCTAATGTTTGCTTTGCTTTGTATTCTGTTTTTTATCCAGATGTGTTGGTATTTCGTAGGAGGAGCATGACTAATTGTAAGTGAAGGAAGCCAGACCTTCATCACGTTCTTTTCTCTGTTTGCCCAGAGTACAATGCTGGCCTCCTTAGGTGTAAGAACATAAGTGAGTCACTCTGGTGCAGACTCAACACTAAGATGGGAACTGCAAGAAAAGTAGCCAGAGACCCAGGAAGTCCAATGACTTCACTAACTTCACCTGTCTCCCCGCTGTCATTAGCTCCTGAGGTTTTTCACAGCACATCGGATCTGAGCCCTTCTTTGAAAGCCGCTTACAGACTTAATGGGAGATTCAGAAGCAGCCACGACCAATTGCCAAGACTGCATGTTTGAAAATGTCATTATTTTATGCAGTCTCCAAAAAACATGTTCAAGAGTGTACAACCAATTTTAATGCTGGGTTATCACAGTATTAGATAGAAGGTTAATTAAATGTGAAAACAACAGATGTGGAACTGGATTGAGATGACATAATGAGGCTAAATGGTTTAAGCTCCTTTTTTCCATATCTTCTCAAGAGTTGTAAGCAAAAAATTAGTGAAATCTGCTAATGCTCTTTATAGAAATATTTATAGGGTACACAACAGCTTGGCTAAAGTGGGAAAATCTTTATTTTTTAAAAAAATTCTGAACTCAAACTAAATCAAGAACTAATAAAATCCTGACTAAAATAAGGCTGGTATATGTGCAGAAAGGCAGTTAGTTCTGTTTCTATTGCTATGAGCATGGAAAACAATTTAAATGAATATGTAAATACTAATTCACAATTGTCATCCATGTACCCATATTTTGGTGAATATATTTTGAAAATCCTTTAACTTCAGTCAGTGCTACAGACAAGCTAAAGAAGAGGAGGAGGAGGAGAAGCAAGGGCTTCCACTTAGGTGTTCATTTATATTTTTTCACATATAAATAATATTAAGAGAAATAAACTGATTTCAATAGTGCAAAGCTTAATTCTTCTCTTCAAACTCTTAAAAATAATTTCCCATCATTATTATAGAATAATTATAGAGCATGTTTCCTGTGTAAGGAGGAAATTGTGAAAAATTAATTTCATAACAAGGAGAAAGTTGCTTTTAAGCATTTCAATCTATTACATATTATATACGTAAAAACGTATTACTAAATATAAAATTAATTTCTTTTCTGATTAGATCATATAGTCACATAGTTTAAAATTCAAAAGGTATAAGAGACTACATATTTAAAAAGTCTATATCTATCTCCTGTCTTCTAGCCAACAGTCCCCTTCCATAGAGCAATCGTTTTGTCATGTTTCAATGTATTCTTCCGGAGATATTTTATGAATGTATCAGGAAAAAGCAAACCGGTTGCATTCTACTGTCACAGTCTATCTGAGGTAAATTCCTAGAAGTACAATTGCTGCATCAAGAAGTATGTATCTGCAATTTTGATAGATATTGTCAGATTGTACCAATTCTCAAACTGGTGGTATATGAGTGCCTGTTTTCCCTGCTGCACAGTAATAGAGTGTGTTATAAAACTTTTTCATCTTTGACAATTTGAGAATTTAAAAATGGTGTACTGATGTTCAATTTTTAATTTGCTTTTTTCTTATCGTGAGTGAGATTGAGCATATTTCCATACATGTAAGAGCCATTTGAATTTTCTCTGTTTGAGATGATAACTTTCATGTATTAAAATAAAAAACAGGAAGCTAATAAGTTGAAGCTCTTAATATATATTTTTTAAAGTTGGTAAGAAAGTTTATGTCAACCATCAAAGATTTTCAGAGAGTAATATAGATTCTATTTTTTAGTTTTTTTTTTTTTTTTTTTTTTTTTGGAGGCTGAGGGAATATGGAAAGGAAACAGTTTCTATTTTCAGAAAACAGACTTATTTTTTTAAAAAAGTCGTATTTTTGCAAGTACTTTGTTGCCAGGTATCTAGATTATCCCAAGAATTATTCAAGTCATAAAATATTGAAAAGAAAAACACAAACCATATTAAAAGGGAAAAAGGCGTGAACAGAAAAAATGAGAATGAATAATGGGCAAAACAATTATTAAATATTGTATGCTTCTAAACTTTAGAAACCTAATGTCATGAACTGCAATTTTCCACAAGATCTTGGGTTTGGAAGTAAAGGGTTAAAGATAGACTGATGGATAGCTTGGTGGGTAAAATTGGATAAATTATATTATATTTGATAGATGAGATGTCCCTATTGACATTGCATCTTCTTGTTTCTCAGGGACATCCTTTTCTCTGACATTGTGCGATGCATCAGGTCTTCAGAATTTTGTAGTAGCTGGGATAATGGCTGCCATTTTTAAGGCAAATTAAATGTTCACCAAGAATAAGTAAATTATTGAATTCTTTATAACCTGACCAAGTAGATGGTTGGAGTTCTCAATTCCAATCACTAATATGTTATATCAATCTTTTTGATTGTTGTTTCTTTATTTCTCTGTCTCTCTTTATTGTTCCTTTGTTTATTTATGAATTCAGTTCCCAGTTATGAGAACATGTAGTATTTATCTTTCTGTACCTGGGTTGTTTCACTTAGAATAATTTTCTCCAGCAATCATAGTAATACATTGAACTTTTAGAAAACTAGAAGTGGAAAAGGGGAGGGGAGGGGGGACTAATGAGGAATTAGTCAATGGACACAAAGAATGACTGCATATTGTAATGATGAATAAGCTAATTATACTGATCTAACCACCACACATTGTACACAATTATTGAAAATCAACGTTGTACCCTACATGTATGTATAATAATCAATCGATCGATCGATCGATCAATCAATCAATAACAATATTTTTTAAATAATTACCTACTACCAAAATGAACAGTAAATATTTTTCAACACTTTGTTTCTGTTCTTCAAGATCAAATCATATTTCATCTTTATAATCCCTACATTTGGTGATAACTAAAATTAAAAATTAAGTTCTTCATTTAGAGACTCTCTTACTATCCATGAAAACCTCTAAGAAATATCTCAGTTTGGTAGTAGTTTATAAAATCCTTCTCCATTAGACATGGACCAATTGTAGGTATTATGGATGTGAATTAAGTATCAATAGAAGAGTCTTTATCATGAAGGGATGTTGAATTTCATCAATTCTCTTTTTGTATCTATTGGGATGATAATATGATTTTGTCCCTGATTTTGTTGATGTGGTACATCACATTTATTGATTTGTGTATGTTGAACCATCCTTGCATCCCTGGGATGAATCCCACTTGATCATGGTGTATAAACTTTTTGATGTGCTGTTGAATTCTGTTTGCTAATATTTTTTTGAGAGTTTTTGTTCATCAAGGATATTGGCTGATAGTTTTCTATTTTTGCTGTGTCTTTGTCTAATTTTTATATCAGGGTGATACTGGCCTCACAGAATGAGTTTGAGAGAATGTCCTCTGTTTTGATTTTTTTGAATAGTTTGAAAAGGATTGGTATTAATTCTTTAAAGGTTGATAGAATTCAGCGGTGAAGCCCTCCAGTATTCTGCTTTTCTTTGGTGGGAGACCAATGATTACTGATTCAATCTCAATGCTAGTTATTAGTCTGTTCAGATTTTCTTTACTTCTTGGTTCAGTCTTGGTGGTACATGTCCAGGAATTTTTCTGTTTCCTCCAGATTTTCAAATTTGTTGGCACATGGTTGCTCATAACATTCTGTAAAGATTCTTTATATTTCTATGGTATCAGTTGTAATATGTCCTTTTTCATTTCGGATTTTTGTTTTTGGGGTCTTCTCTCTTCTTTTAGTTAGTCTAGCTAATAGTTTGTTTTGTTATCCTTGCAAAAACCAGCTTTTTGTTTCATTGATCTTTTGTATCTTTTTTTTAGTGTCTATTTCATTAACTTCTGCTCTAATCTTTATTATTTCTTTCTGTCTACTAACTTTGGGATAGGATTGTTCTTGTCTTTCTACTTCTTTGAGGTGTAACATTACATTGTTTACTTGAAGTCTTTCAGAAAGTTTCAAATGCCTTTGATGTTGGCATTTTTTGCAATAAACTTCCCTCTTAGTACAGCTTTTGCAGTATCTCATAGATTTTGATATGATATGGCTTTATTTTCATTAGTTTCAAGAATTTTTTTTTTCCTTTTTTTTTGTCTTTTTCATGTCCGGCAACGGATCGCAACCCTCAGTGTCGCGCCCGTACCGGACCGGGACCAGCAACGGGATCGCAACCCTCGGTGTTGCTCCCACACCTCGCTCAGCCAGTGAGCGGGAACTGGTCTGTATGTGGGATCCGAACCCTCGGCGGGAGCGCCACCGCGCTCCCAAGTGGTGCACTGTAGCAGTGCACCACCGGGCCGGCCCTCAAGAATTATTTTTGATTTCTTGTTTAATTTACTCTTTGACCTATAGGTCATTCAGGAGCATTTTTGTTTAATTTCCGTGTATTTGTATAGTTTCCAAAGTTTTGCTTGTTATTGAGTCCTAGTTTTAATCTGTTGTGGTCTGAAAAAATACTTGAAATGATTTCATTTTTTAAAAATTTGATGAGACTTGATTTGTGACCTAACATGTTGTCTATCCTGGAGAATGATCCATGTGCTGATGAGAAGAATGTATATTCTGTAGTTGTTGGATGAAATGTTCTATAGATGACTGTGAAGTCCAATTGATCTAAAGTGTAGTTTAAATCCTGTGTGTGTTCGTTGATTTGTTGCCTGGATGATCTGTCCAATGTTGAGAGAGGAATGTTGAGGTCTCCAACTATTACTGTATTTGGGTCTGTCTCTCTCTTTAGGTCTAATAATATTTGCTTTACATATCTGGCTGCTCTGATGTTGGGCACATAGATATTTATGATTGTATCTGTACACAATAAAAGCCATATATGGCAAAATCACTGCCAACATATCCTGAATGGAGGAAAGCTGAAAGCTGTTCCTTTAAGAACAGGAAAAAGATAAGGATGCCCACTCTCATCGCTCCTATTTAACATAATACTGGAAGAACCAGCTAGAGCAATGAGGCAAGAAAAGAAGTAAAGGGCATCCAAATTGGAAAAGACAAAGTCAAATTGTCCCTGTTTGCAGATGACATGATCCTATATACAGAAAACCCATTAGACTCCACCAGAAAATTCTTAGAACAGATAAATGAATCCAGTAAAGTTGCAGGATACAAAATCAGTGTACAATAAATCAGTAGTCTTTTTATACACCTACAATGAAATAGCAGAAAAAGAAATCAAGAAAACAAGTCAATTTACAATAGCTACCTAAACAAACAAACAAACAAACCAATAAATAAATAAAATACCTAGGAATACATTTTACCAAGGAAGTAAAAGATCTCTACAATGAGAACAACAAGACACTGATGAAAATAATTAAAGAGGACACAAAAAGATGGAAAGCCATTCCATGTTCATGTACTGGAAGAATTAATGTAGTGAAAATGTCCATACTACCCAAAGCAATCTACAGATTCAATGCAATCCCCATCAAAATACCTATGACTTTCTTCACAAAATAGAAAAAAACAATCTAACGTTCATATGGAGCAACAAAAAACTCTGAATATCCAAAACAATCTTGAGCAAAAAAAATAAATAAATAAAATAAAGAAGGAGGTATTACACTGCCTGACCTCAAATTATACTACAAAGCTCTAAGAACCCAAACAGCATGGTATAAAACAGCAAACTGGCATAAAAACAGACACATAGACCAATGGAACAGAGTCGAGAACCCAGAAATCAATCCACATACTTACAGCCAACTGATCTTTGACAAGGGTCCAAGAACATACATTGGGGAAAGGACAGCCTCTTCAATGAATGGTGCTGGGAAAACTGTATATCCATGTGTGGAAGAATAAAACTAGTCCCTTACCTCTCGCCATATACCAAAATCATCTATAAATGGATTAAAGACTTAAATATAAGACCTGAAACTATCAAACTCCTAGAGTAAAACACAGGAGAAACACTTCGGGATGTGGGGCTGGGCAAGGACTTTATTAATAAGAGCCAAAAGCACAGGCAACAAAAGAAAAAAATTAACAAATGGGACTATATCAAAGTAAAAAGCTTCTGCACAGCAAAAGAAACAACCAACAGAGTGAAAAGACAGCCTACAGAATGGGAGAAAATATTTGCAAACTATGAATGCAACAAGGGATTAATATCTAGAATGTACAAGGAACTGAAACATGTTAATAGTAAAAAACCAAATAATCGATTAAAAATGGGCAAATGAGCTGAATAGACATTTCTCAAAGGAAGACATACAGATGACCAACAGGTAGATGAAAAATGCTCAATATCACTAATCATCAGGGAAATGCAACTCAAAATCATATTGTGATATCATCTCACCCCAGTTAGACTAACTATTATCAAAAAGAGAATAACAAATTCTGGCAAGGATATGGAGAAAGGGGAACCCTTCTACACTTTTGGTGGGACTGCAAATTGGTTCAGCTGTTATGGAAAATTATATGGAAGCTTCCCAAACAACTATAGGTAAAACTACCATATGATCCAGCAATCCCACTACTGGGTATATACCCAAAGGAATGAAAATCATCATGTTAAAGGGATACCAGCACTCCCATGTTTATTGCAGCTTTATTTACAATAGCCAAGTTGTGGAACTAATCTAAATGTCCATCAGTGGAAGACTGGATAATGAAAATGTGTTATATATACACAATGGAATACTACTCAGCCGTTAAAAAGAATGAAACATGATTGAGCTTGGAGAAAATTATGTTGTGAAATAAGCCAGGCACAGAGAGAGAAACATTGCATGTCCTCACTTTTAAGTGGGAGCTTAAAAATAAAGAGACAGGGAGAGAGAAAGGAAGGAAGGAAGGAAGGAAGGAAGGAAGGAAGGAAGGAAGGAAGGAAGGAAGGAAGG
>NW_007739848.1:12348-33694 GCF_000696425.1 Galeopterus variegatus
AGGGAGGGAGGGAGGGAGGGAGGGAGGGACGGAGGGAGGAAGGAAAGGAGGAAGGAAGAAAAGAAAAGAAAAGAAGAAAGAAAGAAAGAAACAGCAATCATAGTAATACATTGAACTTTCAGAAGGAGAGAATAGAAACGTGGTTACCAGAGGTGGGAAAGGGGCGGGGGGTGGAGATAGTGAGAAATTGGTTAGTGGATATGAAATAGCTAGTTAGGAAAAATAAGTTGTATTGATTTATAGTTGAGTTAGGCAGCTACAATTAACATTAAGTTACTGCATGTTGTCAAATGGCTAGAAGAGCAACACTATGAAATTATTATGTGTTATAATGGTGAATACACTAATCATCCAGATTTGATCATCACACATTGTACACAGGTATTGATATTCAACTCTTTACCATACAAATATGTACAATCAATTACGTTTCAATAAAAAAATTAAGTATCTTTAAAATAAAAAATATATATAAGTAGAGATTAGTCCTGATTGGAGTAAGAGTAGGCATAAGTTAAATATTAGATATATAATTAATTTTTAAACAAAAAGTTTCATATGCTTATGCGTGTTGTGGAATAGAAGAGTGTAAATGTGGGTAGTACTACTACTTCCAAATTACAGCTACTATTAAAAATCAGCTTAAAAGTCTATGTGCTAGAATATGCTTGAAGAGCTTAATAATTTAATTAAGATTTTTAAAGGATACATTGTTTCTATTATATCTCTATTGTACAGATAAGAGTTCCACAGAGAAGTTTGGCAATTTACCCAAGATCACACAACTAGCAAGTATAAGCGTCAGGTATATATGTTGATATAAAATCTGTGGTACAATAAATATTTTATCATATATTTTGTACTTAACATTATTTCATGGGCACTTCTCCAATTCATAAATATTTTTGGAAAACACAATTTTAATGGAGCATGTAAAAACACTATCTCTCGTTATGAGGGCTATTTTTAGTTTTATTGTTATCATAATAGTACACTATAGTATATACTATAGTAAAAATATTTATATATATAAATTTCATTCATATCTGTGATTATTTTTCTAGGACAATTTCACAGGTGTGAAAATATCATGTTAAATGATTTCAATACATCAAATGGTAGTATAGCAATTTATATTCTTACCAGTTAAGTATAGAAAAGTGTCTATTTTACGCTCTTGTCACCAACATTAGATAGTAGCATAAAAACATCTTTTTGTCCAATTTGACGTAAGAAAAATACTAACATTTTTTAACTTGCTTATTATTAGGAATATCTTTTATTTAACTGAAATTTTTATGAGATAATTACAGATTCGCATGCAATCGTAAGAAACAATACAGAAAGGTCCTGTGCACACTTTACCAAATTTTCCCCAATGGTAACATTTTAACAAACTACTACAATATCACAACCAGGATACTGACCTTTGTATAATCCACTGATCTACCCAGTTTGAGTTATACTCGTGTATTTCATTCTATACAATTTTATTACATGTAGAGGTTCATGTGGAGACCACCATAATCAAAGTACTAAACAGTTTAGGATCACTTATGTTACCCTTCCACAACCACAGTCTCCTCTCTTCTGCCCACTCCACCAACCCTTCTCTAAACCTCTGGAAACCACTGATCTGTCATCCACTTCTAAAATTTTGTCTCTTAAGAAATGTTATATAAAGAGAATCATACAGTATGTAATTCTGGGGACTGGCTTTTTTTATTTGGCATAATTTCCTGGAGATTCAACCAAGTTGATGCATATATCGAGTGTGTTCCTTTTTTTCTGGTGAGTAGTATATCACGGTACGGATGTACCACAGTTTGTTAACCCATTCACCTGTTAAAGGACATCTAG
Source organism: Galeopterus variegatus (assembly GCF_000696425.1). NCBI lineage: Eukaryota > Metazoa > Chordata > Mammalia > Dermoptera > Cynocephalidae > Galeopterus > Galeopterus variegatus. The sequence continues at coordinate 14,209 of NW_007739848.1, forward strand.
GCTGTTTCCAGGTTTCAATTATTACAGAGAAAGCTGCTATGAATACTCATATACAGTTTTTTTGTGTGAACGTAGTTTTCATTTCTCTGGAATAAAACTCGAGAGTCCAATCACAGTGTTGTGTGGTAATTTAATATTCAGTTTTATAAAAACTGCCAAACTGTTTTTCAGAGTGGCTGCACTATTCTTCATTACAACCAGCCAAAGTTACACACACACACACACACACACACACACACACACACACACACACACACACACATTAGATTGGTTCTGTTTCTCTGGAGAACCCTGACTAATACAGATGTGAAGGATATTTTTATTTTTTTTATTGGCCACTGAGTGCAGAGCTAAGTACTAGAGGTTGACACCGTCTTGCCACTAATTTACTATGTGATCTGGAGCAAGTCATTTCCTCTCTCTGAGACATGGTTTCTAGAAATTAGAAAATTCCTAATAATCCTTTTAATTTTAACTTTATGTGAATTTAAGATAAGAACAGACTTCCATGGCTGATTATGAAGGTGTAGAACCTGGGAAGAGTCTGTAAATTATTTCTCTTCTAACAGAAAAATAACTAATTTGTTTACTGAGTAAGAAATGATCTTTCTGGAGAACCAGGTAACACGTGCGACCTAGAATAAATTATTTTCCCCAAAAGTAACCCACTGCACATAGCAAGTTGATTTGCTTCATCTGAGATGAACTCCAAGGAAGTCTTCCCTTTGTCTGCATGACATAAATTACCATGATGAGGTCAGCCTGCATCTATTTAAAAAACCTTTTCTCTAACTAATTTGAAATGATGGGTAGATGTTACTAATTAAGCTTCAGAAAAGCCTCATAGCATAGAAAAAGGATGCCAGAGATCTCAAGAACCTAAACACCTGCATCTGCAAAAATGGGCCCAGAGGTCAGATGACAGCAGATTCTCACTAGACTTGTGAGGTTTTGTGCTATTGGAGCTGAGAAGGGAATAAAAACTAGCTTTCCTGCATCATCTGGCTCCTAAACTTTAAGTGTCTGTTGGAAATAGTGTGCCAATTAACTTTTTTACTGGATCTTTAAGCATCATCCCAGTCCATGGACACAAAAATGTGCAAAGACAAACAATGGAAAAATAATAAAAACAGAATGTTGAAAAGACTCCAGAGTCTCTAGACTAATGTAGGTCTCATCTACATTCCTACCTTAGTATTAGTCAGTTTTCTGATGCTTATAATAGAATTCCTGAAACTGGGTAATTTATAAAGAAATAAAGTCTATTTGTTACAGTTCTGGAGGCTGGGAAGTCCAAGGCTGAGGGGGTGCATCTGGTTTGGGCCTTCTTCCTGGTAGGAACTCTGCAGAATCCCAAGGCATCTCAGGGTATCACATGGTGAGGGCTGGGCAAGAGCACATTTCCACATGCTTTCTTCCTCTCCTTACAAAGCCCCCAGTCTACTCTCTGATAGCCCACTAAACCATTAACCCTATAATCCATGGATAAATTAATCCATTCATGAAGGCATAGTCCTCGTGATCCGATCACTTCTCAAATGCCCCACCTTTCAAAGACCATATTGGGCATTAAGTTCCAATATGAGCATGGAGGGACATTCCAACTACAGCCTATGGGATACCTGTTAAAAGCACAGATTCCTGGGATCACCTGACTGTTTCAAGCACAAGCTTAGAGGGTAGACCCAGAAGTGTGTATTTTTAATAAGCTGCCCAGGTGATCCTTACTAGCAACCCAGTGCCAACCCATAACCTGGCATTTGAGAACTATTGATATAGACAAACACTTTCATTTTATAGCTATAGATAGAGAAATCAGTGCTAGAAAGAATTTTTCCTCCATAAGTGAAGGTCATGTGCCAAATAACTAACAAAGCCTGACTAGATCTCTTGCCACCCTTCATGTGCTGTTAACCCTTTGTGACACATTGTCTGTATAAAAAAAAAAATTCCCTTTTTACTTTTTAAGAAAACTATGAAGGACCCAGCCTGGTTCCAAACTTCTTTACCCTTCTTCTACCCCACAGCTGAGGTTAAGGCTCTGTTTCACAACTGCAGACTCATTTGCAATCCTTATTTTCCCCCCAAAATTCTGTCTTGTGACAAAATTTACTCAACTGGGTTCAGACGTGCATAAGTTTATAAATATCAAGTGTTTTTGCCCGGAGCTCAGTCCTTCTCCATCTCCCCAGTTCCTGAGCCATTGCCACTCTTTTTGCCTTTCTTCTCATGATAGGGATGCTTTCTTGCTAACCTGCCTAATAGTCTAATGCTCCATCCATTTTCTGGCCCTAATTTGCTTTCAGTCCCCTTTCATGGAGAAGAGTCCACACCCTGAATCCCAGGCCAGTGGCTATGCCCTGCTAGTCTGATGTCACTGTCCAGATGTTTGAGTCTGGCCCACCCCCAAGCATCCATCACCACATCTAGCCCAGCTATTAGGACCTGATGCTGCTTCACCAGCATATCACTCCTGGCTTCCCACAGCAACTGCTTAACTCTAAATGAAACTCTTGCTGGCATCATTTGTTCACCAGATCGAGCCCCCATTTGTGCCCATACCTGGGTAATTTTCCCACACCAGTTGGCAAGTCTAGCACCAGGATGCTTCAGTCTACTCACTTCTGCCACATCTCGCTGAAAGTAAGTGGCCTTGTCTAGCTAAACTTGAGCTCTGAAGAATGGCGTGTCACTTCAGGCACTGTGCTTTAACTGCCTCTATCCCCTACTCAACATAGCACACTGAAGGCAGGGGGCAGAGTCCATTATATTTACCATTGTATTTCTAGATATAAAGTGGAGGAATAGAAACTGAGAGACTCAAGAGAGAGCAATAGATTTTGCAATAATGAAGAAATGCAAGCCTAGAAAAATTTCTTACACATTTGAAGCATGATCAAGCGCAGAATGGGAGTGCCTGGGGTATTCCCATGTTAGTGGGAGGAGGCCACTGATGAGTAAAATCTTAAAATCCCAGGTCCAGCTTCAGCAGCAACACCTATTTCTTTTACTTGTTTGTTAAATCACTGAACTGCTCCATTTTAGCCTCTGTGTTACAAAAAACACAACTCATAGTTCTCTCAGGAGAGCAGTGAGAACAAATTAGCCAACATTTACCAAATCATCTGAAAATGAACTCAGCTAAATAATTTTACACATACATTTTCTCCTGGGAATCCAGACTACACTTACTACATGGTACATGGAGCTCCTTTCCCCCATCTTATCCAGATCAGGCAGGAATGACAAGATGTGATTTTTCTAGGAAAAAAGTGAGTAGTAATTTAAAAGCAGAGCATGAAATCCAAACACCCACTTGGGTTTTCACTTTAACTTGATGTACATATTTTACTTATTAAACTAAAGCATAATCACTTTGCTTATCCTTGGGGAAAAAGAAATTATTTTGACTAAATGAAAAACATTGCCAGAAAGTAAAAATGCAGTAAAACCATTTCATTTTGGCCAAAGCACTTACTTTTTTTTCCCAGTAAGTAAATACCCACAAAATTTTGTTGATTAAGTTTCAAATGCCAACTAAAGCAAAATAATGTGAAATTAAACAACTAAATATTGCTAATTGTACTGTGAGATAGATAAGGTACCTAACACTTTGGTTGATCCATAGTTAATTCTCCATATCTGTTAGATGTATTTTACAATCCTAGAAAATTGACCTTTAAATTTGCAAAGATTTGTAGAAAACTTTATAATTGACAAATCTTTTCTTAATGATGCTGCTTTATTTAATTCTCACTAAAACTCCCAGAGGTTAGAATCATCATCCCCATCTCACAACGAAGAAACTTATGGTTTGAAGATGTATTAGTTTCCTAAGGCTGCCACAACAAAGTACCACAAATTGGGTACTTTATAAAACAACAGAAATCTATTCTCTTACAGTTACAGAAGGCAGAAGTCTGAAACCAAGATGTTGGCAGGGTTGACTCCTTCTAGAGGCCCTTAGGGAGAATCTGTTCTGTGCCTCTCTCCTGGCTACTGGTGGTTGCAGGCAATACTTGGCATGCCTTAGCTTGTAGACAAATCTCTTAGTGTTTTCCTCTGTGTGTCTTCTCCTCTTCTTATAAGGACACCAGTCACCGGATTTAGGGCCACTCTAATCTAGTATGGCCTCATCTTAAGACCCTATTTCCAAATAAAGTCACATTCTTAGGTTCTAGATGTATATGAATGTTGGGGACACTATTCACCACTAGAGAAGCAGTTAAGCAGTTTTCAAAAATCACACAGGTAATAAATAGGCTGTGGAGCTGAGATCCAAACAAAGGTCTCTACAACCCATATCCAGATCACTTAGTTTTTCCAGTAGGTCATGCTGCCCAGGTCAGACAAGTCTGGATGTGCAGCTGTAACACGAGAGTCATCCTGTATCACCTTACAAAAGAGCCCCTGCTTAATTAAATTCATTCTAAATTACAATGATCAACACAGAATTAAACATTTGTGACAGTCCCCTATGGGACCTTCAAGAGCTCCCTTCAGCCAACAGCAGAAGGCATTGCTTTCAGGCTCATGATACTCGAGCTTCACACTTGGCCATTGTTTTCAGTAACCTCCCTCACATCTTGACATCCCTTCACACACCTTTGTGTCCAACCAAGATGAGTTCAATAAGTGCCCCCAAACCCTTCCTACTTTGTGTAACTTCATACCTTCGCTTCTTTTCCTGAAATGTTCTTCCCCTCAGTCCTTATCTGCATGTCCAAAGCTGTTTAGGTTCAAATTCATCCCTAATGATCCGGGGCAAATATAAATCTCTCTATCCCCTCATTTCCCATTGTCTCTTTGCTTTAAGATGGTACTAACCTGAATCTAATTTTCATCATAATTTATTCTTCCTTCCCTTTTTCCTTTATTTTCTTCCTTCTTTCTTACTTCCTTTTTTCTTTCTCTCTTTCTTATTCTCTTTCTTTCCACTTAGATAGGCATATATATGTACACATGTACACACACACATGTGCGCACACACACACACCCCTAGCTCCAAAAGTAGAAACCAAAGTTTTGGAGAGGAAGGCCCATCTATTAATATCTCTCAGAATGTATATTGTGCTATACTTCATATCAGGAAGGAATATAATAAATCACTGACAAATGAATGACTTTTTATGTTTAAATGACTTTATATAAATTAGTTGAAATTAATTAGTTAAATTAATTATTTAGGGCCGGCCCGGTGGCGCACTGGATAGTGCGCCGCTTGGGAAGCTCAGCGGCGCTCCCGCCCGAGGGTTCGGATCCCACATACAGACCAGTTCCCGCTCACTGGCTGAGCGAGGTGCGGGAGCAACACCAAGGGTTGCAATCCCATTGCTGGTCCCCGGTCCGGTACGGGGGCAACACTGAGGGTTGCGATCCATTGCCGGACCCAGAAAAAGACAAAAGACAAAAAAAAAAAAAATTAATTATTTAATTTATATATTTAAGAAGGAAAGAATTGTGAGGGTATAAAATGAATAGCTGACTTGAGCTTATAATTCATAAGGGATGAGAATCATTTTTAAAGTACCATGATCTATTAGTGCAATCACAAACGAATCAGAAGATATACTTACAGTTAAAAAAAATCAAAGTTATAACGTGGTTTTAGGAGCTGTCTAAATCACTTGGTCTTTGTTCCAGTGTTTAGAATGTTTAAATTTTTTTTCTAGCACCTCTAGACTTATAACTCTTCTTCCTTTAGGCCAAAGGTGGTTGTGATTAAGAACATAATTGGCAAATCACTAAAATCCCCACAGATATATCCACATACATGTTGAAGTTAAAATTGATAAGGTATATATCATTACTGCTTTATATTAAGTACAACCTACCAAAGCCTTGCTTATTTTGCTATGTCACTTTACTAATCCTTAATAACTTGGCATTGAACCCCTACATATACCAGCACCTGATAGTGCTTGACCTTAATAAGTTTTTATAACAGTTGTGACTTGACCTGAATCTACGTATACACTGAGCCAATCTCAACAAAAGAGAACAATCAGTTATTTGATACCATTTAAGCCAATAAATAGGTTCTTTAATATCTTTGCTACACATTTTTTCCTTTCTGTTATTTTTCTATTTGGGGGAGGGACTATATTGGAAATAGAGGGTTATTTTTCTAGAATCTCAAATAATGCTACAGAGATGGTTTCTCTTCTGAACTTCTGTAAAAAAAATATGGATAAGATGTTGAGCTGACTCCCTTTTAATGGATGGAATTATACAATCTCATAATAAAGCCTTACAGATCATCTGGTTATCAAGCCTTAATTAAAGATGTCTGTATCAAAGTACTATATATATTTTGTCCCTAGCACCTCAAGGGTGGCAAATGGGTTTCTCTCAACAAATTCAACCAGTTGATTCTAGCTACCTAGAACACTGCTTTAAGGGAGATTCTGAGACTGAGGCTGGCATCTGGAGAACAAATGGCATATATGTACTTCCAATAAATATTTGTAAAATCTAAATCCTTGATACACTTGGGACCTTTCTGCTTAAATACAATCACATACAGAAAATAACTTGATAAAATATTTTATATAACTAGAAAACACCATACTAATATTATTAGCACTGGTAGATTAAATCCTTCTAGAGTGTCAATTCTGAATATTCGGATTCTTTGATCCATAGCTGCCCTGTTCTATATGATAGCCACTAGTCACATGTGGCTATTTACATTTAAATTATTTGAAATTAAATAAAATTTGAAACTCTTTTCCTCAGTCTCGCTTCAAGTCCCACACATCAAGTGTTCAAATACCACATGTGACAAGTGGCTACTGTGTTAGACAGCATAGACATAGAACATTTCTGTTACTGCAGAAAGCTCGCTGTGAAAATGTCAACAACCAATATTAATCATCACTATTTCATCATGTTAAAATTTGCACAAGTCTGGGCCGGCCCGGTGGCGCACTGCTGTAGTGCGCCGCTTGGGAAGCGCGGCGGCACTCCCGCCGAGGGTTCAGATCCCACATACAGACCGGTTCCCACTCACTGGCTGAGCGAGGCGCGGGAGCGACACTGAGGGTTGCGATCCCGTTGCTGGTCCCGGTCCGGTACGGGGGCGACACTGAGGGTTGCGATCCGTTGCCGGACACGGAAAAAGACAAAAAGGAAAAAAAAAATTTGCACAAGTCAACCCTTAACAAATGGGTTCCTAAGTCTCTTCCAAGGTGACATGCCACATACTTATTTCTTCTGTCCTTCTTCGGTCAGGAGTATGACAGTGGCTGGTCTCCTGCAATGAGTGGGTGTGTGTGGATGTGTCAGAATTGGTGCAGAGATGGGGGAAGAGTCACAGATATTGGCCACTCTGCCTGCTGAGTCCTCTGTCATGGGGTGACTTAGCCACACTGGTCAGCACAGGCAATTTCAGGGCACTTCTCCACGATGACTCAGGAACCCAGGAGAACAACAAAGATGTTATCAGAGAGGCCTATTATAAAATTTTATACTTGTATAATTTTAAATTAAAAACAGAAATGAAAACTAGGATATATTCGGGGTGTCCATGGTGTTAGAAAAGGCAGAGAGAGGAGAAGGACTATGGCAATAAAAAGAGTATTACTGATTAGGGAGGTGGGAAGAAGCCAAAGACCAGCTGGGGTGCACAGAATCGCCTGGCAAACTACCTTTAGCCTGGTTATCACAGGCTGTCAGCTCAGCCAAGTGATGGATGACTGAGAACACAGCTGATAAATAGGTGTTTCCTTCACTCTTCTTTTTATAGCATCTCTCCTGCTCCTATTTCTTTAGATAAGGCAATGGAAATCTTGCTGAATGCTGACAATGCTTTTGGTTGGTTTTATAATGACTCTTCAAAGGTGCCAAGTTCCTATTGCCCTCTTTCAGGACTCCCATAATAGCCATGTTCTGTACCTCTCCTCTGGCCACCATTGTGCAGGCTGCCTGATAGCTCTCTTAACACTTTTACTCATATTGCTCATATTTCCTTTCAGTTTAAATACAACCGTAAGCTCTGGGAGGACAAAAACTGTCATATTTATCAATGTGGTCCCTGAAAGTTCTTAGCATGGTGCCCTGCTCATCTGGAGATCATATGGCATCGACATTGCATTGCAGGCTCTGGAGTCAGATTGCCTGGGTTTAAATTCCACCTCTGCCACTTGTTGCCTGTATCTTTCAGAGAGTAGACCTCCCTATTCTAAGTGTCATTTCCCTTCTCTGTTAAATGGGGGTAATCGTATCCTCAGAAAATCATGAGAAAATTTAAAAGAGTTAGTGAAAGGAAAGCTCTTAGCACAGTGTCCAATGCAAAGTAAACACTATAATAATTATGTTTGGGATATTAAATAAATACAGATTTAACCCAACTGTTTAAATTTGCCCTGAGCCTGATAATAGAGATTATAGAGCTAAGAGAGACCTTATATATCTCCCTGCATAACCTCCACATTTTACTTATGAGGAAAGTGAGATGCACACAGGGGACAGCACTTGCCCAAGTACATAAACCAGTCAGTAGCAGAACAGGGATGAGAGGCTGGACTCCTCTGGGACAGGTTTTCCATTTCATCCACTGCCTTTCTAAGACTCCTTGGATGTGCAGAGCACAGGGTAGGCATTGCATGGTGGAAAATGTCAGGTAAAGTATTCCCTTTATTGTACCAGCAGCTCAAAATGTAAGGCCTACTAATAGCAGCAGATATGGACATGCCCCTGTCACAGTGTCAGAAAATTCAACTTCCCAGATGACAATGACTATAACACTCTGGGAAGCCTAGCTTTTAGACAGACAACTTCAAGTGTCACACAAAATATTAAGGATGGTGTCATTTTTCAAGTTAAAGGACCCAAGATCAAATGTTATCACATCAACACAATTCAACATTTTAATATACATTTCTGAGCACTCACTTTTTTTAATATTTTGTTTGCTAAATAACATGGTTATACTGACAATTAGCATTTCTGCCATCCACCCCCCGACACCCACACCCACACACACCCACATACACAAATGCCTACCATTTTGTTCTGTGTAGCAATAGAAAGATGCAAGCCCAACTTTTAACATTTGCTTCTGTAATGATTTCTGTGGGTCAGAACTATGAGGTTTCCACAGGGAAAAGAGAAAGAGACATTAGAACTGGCATTTTAAAAGCCTTTACCTTGCAAAATGGAAAGTGCTAATATAGCATTAAATATTGAGTTCTATTCTGCTCTGTGCCTTAAGTCACCCCAGGCCACCAGGCACTTAAGGAGGCATATTATGACTCTTTCCCCTGTGAGCCACATGTACATAACTAAATGATTCCAGAGACCATGGAATGAAAATTTGGCAATACCTAATACTTAGCAGGGGATAAGATACTAAGAAAAATTATGGTGGGTAATTTGCTAAGCATTCTAGTAGGAATTTTACAGAGCATATGCCTTTCAAATGCTATTTATTTATTTATTGAATATTTTATTTAAGTAACAGAGCTTCTATAGTCCACAAGCCTCAAGAACAAAACTTGTCCCAGAGCCTGTGATTGAAATCTTCAAAGATGTGTTTTTAATAGCTATGTGTGTGTGTGCGTGTGTGTGCATGAGTGTGTGGTGTTTAGCTTCATTTGAGTTGCAAGATCATAGGATGCCAGAGCTGGAAGGGATCTTCTGGATCACAGAGTGAAATTTTCTCCTAAGCAATGATAATCTTCAGATGTAAAGCTGAGAGCTTTACTTTCATTGTCTCATTTAAATAGATCTTATTCAAACTACAATATTGATCAACATAAAAGATCGATTACAACTATTAGTAAATTATTAAATAGTTATTGTTTTCCCTCCCATTAGACATAGCCTTAGCATCGTTAAAATTATAAACATAGGTATGTTACTAAATCACTTGGTCTCAGTCGGAAAAAATTTTTTCTTCCAATTCTTTTTTATACTGATGGCAATGTTATTCTTAAATACTGACAAATTGCATGAACATCTAAGAGAAGGAGGCAATAGCTGTGTTCCTAATTACTATGTGTAGAAGAGGGAGAAGATTTCACTAAATGTGACCAAATACTCTCATGCACTCTACAAACAAACTCAAATGCCAGCTTGTTTTCAAATTACTGCCATTATATTCTAATAGCAATGAACCTACCTGGAAATACTAAAGAAAATAATAAACAGTAATAGCTCTTAGCAACTGAATAATAAATTTCATCCACAGATTTGAAAGTTCTGTAGAAGCATTAGCTAATTAAGTTTTACCACATGCCGACAAGGTAGGTATTAGTTCCATGTTTTGTAGATGTGCTCATTTGGTATGAGTTACAGCCCACATTCCTGGGAATATTGGATAGAAAAATTGCACTGAAATAAAACGTTTTCAGATTCACTGGGCAGTACATTGATAACATGGCAATGTCCCAAGTGATACTGAGTAGGCATAGAAGAATCAATGCACATTCAAAAGGCCTCGTTTAGTACCAGGAAACCTGAGAACCCAGAAAAACTGAACCTATCAAGATGCAGAAATCAACCTATAGTTAATGCATTTAAAACATCTGTATAGCAAAGAAAACAATCAACAAAAAGAAAAAGCAGCCTAAGGATTGGGAAAAAAATATTTGTGAACCCTATAAAAACAGGTTAATCCAAAACTTATAAAGATTGCATACAACTCAATAGTAAAAAAACAAATAACCTGATTTAAAAATGGGCAAAGAACCTGAATAAATATTTCTCTAAAGTAGACCTAAAAATGGCCAACATGTGTATGAAAAGGTGCTCAGCATCACTAATCATCAGGGAAATACAAGGCAAAACGACAATGAGATATCACTTCACACCCTTTAGGATGGTTATTATCAAAAAGTCAAGAGATAACAACTGTTGACAAGGGTGTGGAGAATAGGGGACCCTTGTACGCTGCTGGGGGAATGTAGATCGGTGCAGCCATTATGGAAAACAATATAAAGGTTTCTAAAGAAATTAAAAATAGAACTACCACATGACCCAGCAATCCCTCTTTTGGGCATATACCCAAAGAAAATGAAATCACCACCTCATAAAGATATCTGCACTTGCACGTTCATTCACTTTTCCTCTCTTGTTTTACAGGAGGAAAAGTGAGGCTCAGAGGATAACGTGTCCTGCCCACCTTCACGCAGTCAGGTCAACCTTACATTGAACGTGTTAATAACTTGAGTAAGGAAATCAAAACTTTGTTGGTTAAACTCTGTTTTTCATTTTACCAATTTGTTCTAAATTAGTGATTGGCAAACTATGGCCTATGGAAAAAATCTGATTGGTAGCCCATTTTTGTATGGGCTGAGAGTTCAAAACGTTTTTTTTACATTTTTAAGTAGTTGAAAAATAATACAGAGGATAATATTTTGGTAAGTGAAAATTATATGATATTTAAATTTCAGTGCCATAAATAAAATTTTCTTGGAATACAGCTGCGTGCATTTGTTCACTTATTGTCTATCGGCCTTCTTGCTACAATGACAATGGTGGCAACACAGACCACATCGTTCAAAAGCCTGAATATTCACTGTCTGCTTCTTCACATAAAAAGTTTGCTGACTCCTTCTCTGAATGACATTTCTCGGAGATATACAATGTATTATATGTGTCTGCAAATAGAATATCTTTTACTTATAAATTAGAGATATTCAGAATTTGATTTATATCTTTCTGTGTTCTGTTTATACATCCATGAGGTTATCGGACTGCTTCATCAAACATATCAAACCAACAGATCCCTCTCAAACCATATTTACATAGGTATTTACTGTTTAAAACATTTTCACATCCATTATTTCATGAATCTCTCACAAAAACCATATGGGGTGCTCATGAAAAGAACTGCTATTTCTGCTTTGCAGAGGGGGAAACCGAGTACTGGAGAATTCAAGGGACTTTCCTGAGAGCACTGTTCACTAAGCAAGATTCCTGCCCTGATTCCAGAAAACAGATGCTCCTGGGAGAACAGCACTCCATCCGAAAGATTGAAAGCAATCACAGCTGAGATTAGAAAAGCCAAAAACATAAAAGGGATGATATAAAAACAAGCTACAATCCTTTCCTATGCATGGTTATCTCTGGAAGGATACCCAAGGAGAATTTTTGTCTGAGATTGGCTGAAGGGGAAGTTAAGGGAGACATACTATTCTTTTGTTTGAAATTTATACCGTATATATATTGCTTATTCAAAAAATAAGGTTTTTAAAAGTCTCCAAACTGAAATAGGATAACCAAGTGACAACAACTCCTGCCAGTAAGAACTGCCTCTTTCTATTTGAGGAAGATTTCCCATGGTTCCAATGGTCCCCAAGGAAAAGAAATTTCCAATTAAATGTTAATCAGAGGTCAGCATAGCATTCACCATGAAGTCCATTTTGATGGACCATTTACTTGTAGCCCAGAGAAGACGATGGAGCACATCGCTGCTCTCTGTCACCATGCCAGCGCTGGCAGGCAACTTGACAGAGCATCCTGCCTAGCCCATCTGGAGTGCTACTCTTTTTCTCTTTCCTTTTATTGCTTTTTACTACTAAATGTCATGACTTACAGTAAGACCAGATATCAACTGCATTTTTTTTACCAGTAGCAAATTGCTTGGTAATATATTCACAATCAATAAATGTTTCTTGAAGGAATGATGTCACACGAAAGTTTTCTGCACATAGTTGGCAAATCATGATTTTCAAAAATTAACTCAGAATTAGAGTTAATAATATCGGGGAAATTCGTTACTCTCCTAATCTTCTGAAAACAGTTGAGAATGGTTTAAGACAGATAGATAGATGGATGAATGGATGGACAGACAGATCTAGAATCTATATCTGTCTATCTATATCCACCTAGCTACCTAGTTAGAATACATATTACTTATTAATCCTGGCATGCTGGAGAATTATAAAATTAAAGAACATTATGATTGGACGAACGATTAAAGTTCATGTAGTCCAATTGTCTTAATCAGTAAGGAAACTACCACCAAAAGGGTTTTATCCAATGTGAATCTTAAAAGTACAGATTATGTATACAGTCAGTTTGCCTGCAATCTGGCTCAACCTACATTTTTAATCTTAACCACCATCAGCTCTCCTTTGTGCACATTATACTCATTGTCCATCGCTACACTCCCAAGCCAGTCATGTTAAGCTTTTTCTTTCCTATTCTTTCTAAATGATGTGTCTTTTCTTTTTCTTTGCATATTCACATCCTGCCCACTTTTCAAGGCTCTGCTCCTTTGAATTCCTAATTAACTTTATTGGTGTCATTTCCAGTGGCACTTATTTGTATCCATTTATCCTTCTGGTTGTCACTGTTATGTATGGGTAATAGGATTATGAATAATTTACACTTGTCTTTGTTGCTAGACCACATTTTTGTAACAGCAGAAAAGACTATTATATAAGACAGGTTTTTGGCATCTGAATTTTGGTGAAACAATATGAGATGAAAAAAGAGCTGAATTCCTACACTGTAGTAAATAACATCAATTAGTTCACACAAAATAAACGGGTCTTGGTTTCCTGGGAGTTTTCTTGTTCAGGGATTACTGACGCCCCACTTGAAGAGTAATTTGAGTAACCTCAGAACTTTTAAAGGAACCTAGTGGACCTGCCAAACCAAACTTCTAGCTTTGCACATAAAATGTGGAGGTCTGAAAGAGGTAAAGTGACTTACCCAAAACTAAAACTTGAGTCCTCTGGTACTTTATGCCCATACATTCTTTATTTGATCATATTGCATCCTCTGGCAACTTTTTCTAGTTGATGATGTTTATTGTCAAAACATAAATAAATGTTTGGGTGCTTTGCTCCTGTTAATATCGTGTACATACATTTTTAGAAGAAACCATAACTTCATTAAATAACTTGGGGCACACCACAGGAATCATGAAGTCTTATGTACATTCTCTAAAAATTTCAGACCTGGCCTTCAGCAGAGTTGGGGTGAGGCACAGCCCAATTCACTGAGCCCTCTCTCTAACCACTGGAGACTAAAACCCCTACTGTCCTATCTCTTCCATCCATACTTGTGCACTTGTCTTCTGGATCCAGCTCATAACCTTCTGTTTACTTCTATTTTATTTCATTGCAGTTTGATCATGACTTATTAAAAATAAAGTAAATGTTTATTTAATAATTGATTTAACAAATGTTGTACTAAATGTCAGTTGTTGTCCTACCCCTAGGACATTGTAGTTAACTCTACTATTGCTAAAAATAAGATAATTAATAATTGCCATTAAGTAAATGCTTAGTGTATGTCATGTACTGTACTAGGTGCTTTCTACACACCTTCTCAGTTAAAAGGCGAAATGGCTCACCCAAGCCCTGGGACTGCAAGTAGGGATCTGGATTTAAATCCAAATCTGTCATCACCTGAAGCCTAGGCCCTCAGAGAACACTGCCTTTATCCTTCACAGACTCATGTCTAATATCAGGAAGAGACATTTATCACAATAATTAAATAAATGGGGTGCAAGCTATTATTCAGACAAATATAGGTATCACTGAGCATAAAGGAAGGAACCTTAATTCTTCTGAGGGAAGTTAGCCAAATCTTTGAGGCATATATGGCATTTGGGCAGGACCGTAAAGAATGATTTTAAGTGTGTTAAGCAGACAAGAGGAAGGGTGATTTATAGATAGAGGGAACCTTCTGGGACAAGGCACGTGGTTTTTTAAAACAGCATACTCAGGGGACTAAACACAGTCTGGCATGATTGGAATAAGTGAGAGCATGGCTTCTGCTGAAGCTGAAGATGTGGGGTTGGCGGGCCAAGCAAAGGAGGTGGGACCTCGTCTGCAAGAAATCACAGTGACAGATAATCACTGAAGCCTTTGAAACAAAGCAGTGGCATGGCCAATGTTAGATTTAAAAAGCTCACAGTGGTGTGAGGTAGAATTAAATAAGACCAGAGAGAAAGAAAGAGAGAGAAGTTAGGAAGATATGACAAAGGCACAATGGAGAGAGAACAAGTACGTGAACTAAGTTAGTGGCAGTGGAAATAAAAAGCATATTAAAGAAACGTGCGGGCAACTGAATCAACTGTGCCCTATGACCAGTTAGATATGATGGGCTAAAGTAAGAAAAGCATCTGAGGTGATGCTCAAGTTTTGGGCTTAGGTTAAAAGAAGGGTTTCGATGCCACTCAACAGGGCAGGAGAAGCAAAGTTGGAGAGGAAAGATAATGAGCCCAGTTTTAGAACTGCTGACTTTGGTGTATGTGTGAAACATTCAGATAGAAATGTCAAGACTTGGCAGCCGACACCACAATAGAGTGTGTAGGGAGTCATCAGGGCACATGTGAAAATTAAAGCCAATTGTTTGTTGAACAAATATTTATACAAATGTTTCTGGGACCTATTGTGTACCAGAAACTGTTTTAGATGCTGGGGATAATGGCAGTTAACAAAACAGTTTATTTTATTATTATTTTTTTTTTATTTTTATTTTTTTTTTTGTCTTTTTTCCATGTCCGGCAACGGATCGCAACCCTCAGTGTTGCCCCCGTACCGGACCGGGGACCGGCGACGGGATCGCAAGCCTCGGCGTTGCTCCCGCGCCTCGCTCAGCCAGTGAGCGGGAGCCGGTCTGTACGTGGGATCCGAACCCTCGGACGGGAGCGCTGCCGCGCTTCCCAAGCGGCGCACTATCCAGTGCGCCACCGGGCCGGCCCCAAAACAGTTTAAAGAAAAAAAAAAGTCTGGCCCTTTGAAGCCAACATTCTAGTGGTGGTTATGTTTTAGATTATACAAATATATGCACAATTACAAATTATGTTAAGTGCTATAAAAAAGAATAACAGGAGACATGTAGTGTAGTCTAGGTTGGGAGTATGAAATGATCAAGGTCTCTCTGAGATATGGAGCATTTAAACTGTGACCTAAAGCCTAATAAGAGGCTAGTTAAGTGAAGAACACTCCAAGTGGGAACAGCATATGTAAAGACCCTGGGACTGGAAAGAGTTAGTTTCATGAGGGTACTTCGAAAAGGTATTGGGAAAATAGAATTAAAAGGTAGTATGAATTTCTCCATGAACTCTTTGAAGTGTCCTTGTATATTCAAGATATGAAAAAGGTCTCTGTGGTTGGAACACAATGCTTGAACCCAGAATAAGAGGTAGGAAGGGGTGAGTGAGTTCAAGCAAACCTAGTCATCCAGGGAAAGTCTGCAGCTTGAGACACAGTATCAACCAATCAATCAATCAGCAGAGTGTAGAATACAGGAAATCAACATGGAAAAGGGGAACAAGGGAAGAAAAGCCTACAAACGAAATCTAGATTGTCATCATTTCCAACACAGTATGGTATCTATTAACCAGCCCCTTCTCTCAATTAATATAAATAAAGGAGTTATTATTCATATCTGATTTCTCCACTAAAATTGTTCTTTTCTGAGAATTTGGAGGAGGAAACCATCAAGCACTTTGGTGAGATTAAGAATGGATTAATCTCATGGAATGGATATATAAAATGAGGCATATCCACACAATGGAAAACCATTCAGACATAAAAAGGAATGAAATACTGATATATACTGTTATGTGGATGGACTTTGAGTACATGTTCGGTGAAATTAGCCAGATTCAAATGGCCACATTTCGTATGATTCTATTAATAGGAAATGTTCATATAGACAAATCTGTAAAGACAGAAAGTAGATTAATGGTTGCCAGGGGCTGGGAGAAGGGGGAAATGGGAAATAACTGCTTCATGGGTACGGGGTTTTCTTTTGCAGTGTTAAAAATGTTCTTGAATTCAATAGTGGCAATGGATGCACAAATCTATGAAAATACTAAAAACCACTGAATTGTATGCTTCAAAAGGGTAAACTCTATGATATGTAAATTATATATCAATACAGGGGTTCTTTTCAACGTTGAGGGACACCTCCATGCACCCTACTAGTCTTAACAGATGGCACACCCACATGCTGATAGGTAGATCTAGAGGGCTTGCTTATAAAGGATTTTACCAGAATTAATTTTTAAAAGCTGACATTATCTTTGGTGATCTATGGCTGACTCAGCTATAGCTGTATTTAATAATAACTTTGGAAGTTCAGTTCCATCCGATTAATTTTTACCTGGAAAAATGCTGAAAAAGCTTTCAGTAATCCATCACATAAAAACATGAAGAGGACAGATCCCATGTGTCTTATGAAATATTGCATTTACTACCCTGTAAAAGTACTATCAGGGAACCTCCTCCCTTGTGCTGAATGAAAAGATTGATAGATCAAAGTTCAGGCAGAGCCATAACATCTTGGGACTTTAATGAGGCTTTGGATTCTCTCTCACATGACATATTTATCAATGAACCCGAAGATGTGTTTTGCACAGACATTACCCTTCAGCACTAACCTATTAGTTTATTTTAGTCAAGAAAATGGAAAGGGTTTTAAATTCACCCAATATTTTGAAAACAGCCAAGGTGAGATTTAAAATTTTAATATATTTCTAATTTAAGAAACCCAGTGACTTATTATGCTGAATTCCGATAATAGCAAGTATTCAGGAAGTACTGAGAAAGTAGATTTATCAATTTTTCAATTTTCCCTTGATAGTTACTAACCAAAAAATAAAGGGCTACCCAGAATTTATATTAACCAGGGGAACATGGCTTGACACTTTTATTATGGATATTTAGAGAAACTAAGTACATATATATTTACCTGCATATGAGGGCACTTCAAAAGGTTTGTAGAAAAATAGAATTAAAAGATAATATGCATCTTTCCATGAACTTTTGAAGTACTCTTGTACATATATACACACAAATGATGGAGATCACATCAAATCAATGAATTCCTTAGAAAATAAGATGCAAATAAATAAGCAAGCAAACTAAGTAGGAGAGCAGGTTAAAACTATTTATGAATAGAAACAGTTTAGTATTTTATAGGTCTCAAAGTATCTTCATACCTAACAGTATTAACGAATTTGATCCTCATATTCACTCTGTGAAATGAGCAGAAAGATAGCCCCATTTCACAGAAGGGTAAAACGAGGCTTGGCTGGGGAAGGCCACCTTGTGCAGACTCATACTTTCAGTAAGTGGCACATCCAGTTTTATACCAACTCAAATCTTCTGACATCAAGTGCAGTACATGTTTGACATGATATTATTGTACCATTATCATTACTATTATTATTAATGTTATTTTTATTATCACAGGATAAAAAAATACAAAAATCAGATGGCAGGTGAATAATGATATATGATATAGCCAAAATGGTCTATGGTATGAAAACTGGCCTCAAAAATAGTGTATTTTTGAAAAAAATCTTTGACTTTGTCAGTTTTGTTGATTTTTTTCTTTACTTTTGTTCATTTTATAAAGAAAAACATAAGATGAGTGTCTTGCCCAGTATATGGGCAAGTCTCAACTATTCATGGTCTTACAGAGACAAAAAAATATTTTGAATTTTTTTGATCTGTTGGGATTTCAAGGTCTCAATTCAGTGAGTGTTTCCCCTTTTGACAGAAACAAATTATTTTCAAAAAGCCATCAGATTGCCAATTTTTGTTGGTTTTCATTCTCCTCCAGTGAGATAAGCATTTCCTAAATAAATGATAATTGCTTTGGTAAATATCATTTTATTCATGATTCTGCTCTGTGCTCCAAATTTAGGAGAAATATAAGGAATGAGAAATGGTGTCAGAAGAGAGCAATAAGGACGGAAAATATGTCGAAAAAAAAATGCTTGCAGAAAGCAGAATAACTTATCCTTGAGATAAGGCTTTCAATTAACAACTGAATATGAACTACAGTTACATATAGCCCTAGAAGGCAGTTAGGAAATTTCCCTGATTAATCTTCAAAACAGATTCTCAGATCAATGGACTCATCCTTGGAATTATTTCAAGTCATTATTATCTTTTGGCGAAGAACAGATGCTATTGTGTATGGAGAAGGGAAATTGCAGTCTTGAGGCATCACTGCATCATGTTAAAAATCAATACAAATAGGGTGTCAAAGCTAAAGGCTTTTGAGTTGCCCTACCCAGTCACAGTTATCTCAGCGCTCAGATCAATACATCTATAAGTGGCCACCACCTGATTTAACTAATAGTGCCCCAGACAGTGAAAAATTCATCACTGTGACCCAGCAAGTGATCTCCTCTATCCCTCATCTGTCAGCAGTGGATTAATCCCCAAAGCCAAAACCTCAGCCATGCCACCCAATTGTAAGCAACTGTAATAAATAGCATGACTCAAATGATAATGTCTACTCAATGGGCCGGGAGGGGCTGGCCCTCCCAAAGTGTAGTAAATCTCATCATTTATTATCCTCTCCGTAACAGTCCTGCTACTTAATAACAGTTGTAATTCTAACTTTATAGATAACCTTGACAATCTAGTTTTTTTCCTTCTTTTAACTTTGGGCTGTAGTAAATATCTTGAATTTTATGTGTTATTAAAAATACACTGAAGAGTATTGACTGCATTTCTGAGAGCAACAAAGGATGAATAAATCTTTCAACAACGATCCT
>NW_007739849.1:0-3052 GCF_000696425.1 Galeopterus variegatus
CTTGCTCAGGCTAAACAAGGGTGTGCAAAGTTTGCTGATTTTTTTAAAGAATCAATTTTTGTTTTTGTTGATTTTCTTTATTGTTTTTTAATACTCTATTTCATATGTTTCTATTGTAATCTTTGTTATTTCCTACTTATATTTGCTTTTGGTTTAGTTTGCTCTTCCTTTTCTATTTTCCTAAGGTAGAAGTTTACACTACTGATTTGAGATTTTTCTTATTTTTAATATAAGTGTTTACAAGTATAAATTTTCCTCTAAGCACTGCATAAACCCTGCATCCTTTAAATTTTGATAGGCTGTGCTTTGACTTTTATCTCAAAGTTCTCTCTAACTTCCCTGTGATCCTTCTCTTTACCCATTGTTTAATTAAATATTTTTTAAAATAAAATAAATAGGGCTGGCCCAGTGGCGCACTGCTACAGTGCGCCGCTTGGGAGCGCGGCGGCGCTCCCACCGAGGGTTCGGATCCCACATACAGACCGGTTCCTGCTCACTGGCTGAGCGAGGTGCGGGTGCAGCACTGAGGGTTGCGATCCTGTTGCCGGTCCCGGTCCGGTCGGGCGCAACACTGAGGGTTGCGATCCGTTGCCGGACACGAAAAAAGACAAATAAATAAATAAATAAATAAATAAAATAAAATAAAATAAATAAATGAGACTAAAGAGTCAAATCTCACATTCATCAGCCCTAAAGTTTACAAAATGTTTTCAAGTGCATTAGAGCACCTGTTTCTCTCAACAGCAGAGTACTATACTCTCCTGCTTAGAAACACCAATGGTTTCCCCTTGCAGTTAGGATGAAACTCAGACACCTTACTTTGGCCTCAAGGCCCTGCATGGTCTTGCCCCTGCCTTTTCCAACTTCATCTTATCAAAGCTACTAAGAGTATCTAGTCCACGAGTTGATACTGGGATATAATGAGTTACAGAAGCCAGAAGTACAACTATATAACTAAGTGTGCTGCTACATTCTGATGATGTTTTTATTTATTTTAATTAATAATTAATTATGAATATTCATGAGATACAAAGCTGATTGTCCCCCCTCCTGCCCATGATGTGAGGGCCAGATTCATCCTGAGGGCATACCCATTACCAGAAATTACTTTTATACTCCTTGTTCCCCCCCCAATTATCCCCAACCTCCCTCCTCCTCCACCTCTCCCCTCCACTCCAATTTGTAACCCTAGGAATGTCTCTTCCCTCTGTTAGACCATGGCCCTACTGTGGTCTTTCTTTCATGCCTTCCTTTCTCTCTTAGCTCCCATATATGAGTGAGCATAAGAGGTATTTATCCCTCTGCGCTTTGCTTGTTTCACTCAACATAAGTTTCTCCAGGTTCATCCATGTTGTTGCAAATGTGAGTATTTCATTGTTTTTTATGGCAGAGTAGTATTCCATAGTGTATATATACCCCAGTTTCCTTATCCAATCATCTATTGATGGACATTTAGGTTGGTTCTGTATCTTGTCTATTGTAAACAGCACTGCAATAAACATGGGAGTGTAGGTATCTCTTTGACATGATGATTTCCGTTCCTCTGGATATATACCCAGAAGAGGGATTGCTGGATCAATGCTCCAAATTGTTTTCCTAAGTGGTTGTACTAATTTACATTCCCAGCAACAATGCAGTAGAGTTCCCTTCTCTCCACACACTCGCCCACATTTTTTATTCACCATCTTTTTGATCATAGCCAGTATAACTGGAGTGAGGGGGTATCTCAACGTGGTTTTGATTTGCATTTCCCTGATGACTAGTGATGTTGAGCATTTTTTCATGTATCTGTTGGCCATTTGTATGTCTTCCTTTGAAAAATGTCTATTCAGCTCCTTTGCCCATTTTTTAATTGGGTCATTTATTTTTTTACTGTATAATTGCTTGAGTTCTATGTATATTCTGCATATTAGTCCCTTGTCAGATGCATAGTTAGCAAAAATGTTCTCCCACTCTGTAGGTTGTCTTTCCATTCGGTTGATTATTTCTTTTGCTGTGCAGAAGCTTTTTAGTTTGATATAGTCCCATTTGTTTATTTTTTCTTTTGCTGCTTGTACTTTCAGGCTCATGTTCATAAAGCCTGTGCCCTGACCTAACTGCTGAAGTATTTCACCTATAGTTTCCCTTAGTAATTTTACAGTTTCGGGTCTTATACCTAGGTCTTTAACCCATTTTGAGTTGATTTTAGTGTAAGGTGAGAGATGCATATCTGATGACATTTGTAAGCAAGACTTTCTCAAAGAAGGAAACATTGAATGGAATCACATTTCTGTGCAAGCTCCTAATCTTGTTGCAGACAATAACAAACAATGTGAAGATGACCACTAGTCTGTGGACCACACTTTGTGTGCTCATCCTTATATCTCTCTCACCTACTGCATTATCTTTTGGTAAACCTGGTCTTCACACTGTAGAGCCTTTAGATGACACTTCCTCCATCATTTCTGGTGCTTTCTTATTCTTCAGCTCTCAAGTCTCCATCATCTCCTTAGAGAGGATTTTTCTGACTGCCTTTGCTCACTCAACTTACAACCTAAGATGCTTGTTTATTTTTCTTGTAGTACTTATCAAAATGGGCATTCATAGTATTTGCTTTTTTTACTTGTTTACTACATGTCCACCACCACCACTTCTCCCCGGACCCTCCCCCCAAAATAGTGCCTAGTGCATAAGCACTGAACAATGTGTATTTGTTGAATGAACAAATTAATAACCCTGTGACATAGAAGTTATAATGCCAGTTTTAGAGATGAGGAGATTGAACCTTGAGGAGTTTAAATGTCTTTTAAATTGATCATTCTTTATAGTTTTCTTTTACTTTAAAGTTAATAAAGCACTTTTACAAATATGAGCACTTAATAGCATGCATTAAGTAGTGCAGCATCTGTGGTGAGAAGAAAACTGACAGAATTTGTGACTTGCTCAGCGTCATTCAAAAGTAAGTGATAAAGGGCAAGAAAACAAAGCCAGATCTTCTGAATTCAAGATTAGTGCCTCTTAAAGTAGGTAATATAATCATCTAAGAGTGTGTTAGAAGGCCCTCCAAAACATG
>NW_007739849.1:4645-6227 GCF_000696425.1 Galeopterus variegatus
TTAAGAAAACTTATTGAGATATGATAAGATTCAGCTAGACAACATATGAAATGAGAAAAAATCCAGGACATGAAGAAGGAAATTTACAAAGAGATTAACACGTTAAAAAAGAATATAGCAGAACTCATGAAACTGAAAGATTCAGTCAATGAAATAATCATCTCACAGAGTTATTGTGAAGACTAAATAAAAGTATGGAAACCACGGCCCTTGAATAGTGTTTGGCAAGGGAGTGGATGTTTAGTATTTGTAAATGCTATTTACCTTCCTTTTCTTTTTTCCNAGATGTAGATAAATGCTTTCTGAAAGCTAGTGCTTGGTACTGGTTTTACCTTCAATGGGTAGTACTAGCAGCATTAGAAAAGGAATTCATAGGTGGGTCAGGTCAAAGGAAACTTGGACTTTACTTGTTCAATACCACCACAGGTCTAAAGGATCAAAAAAGTGTCTCACTTTTCTGCCTTCAAAGCTTTTCCATAATGTGGTTCATCAAATTTATAAAACACCATTGGGCACCAGGCTTCTGGTTCTGTCATGAACATGCTTCTTACCTTGGTTTTCCTCAGCTCTCTGTTGGGATTATAATAGAAACCATACCTACCCCTTTGTAAAAGTTGCAGGAGGAACCAGGTGTCTTTATACCAGGACTCCTTAACTTAAGATCTATGGCTGTTCTTCATAGAACCAAAAAGTTTGAAAAGTTTGTGTGTGGGTGTAACAGTGTGGTCCCCCCCCCCCCAAGGCACAAATATCTTTAGCTTTCATTGGATTTTCAACCTTTAGAATCTTTACTCAAAAGAGGTTAATAGCAGATTCAGAGACTTTTAGCCACCAACTTGTTTGGGGTAAAAGACATCTATCACTTCACTAACACCCCCAAAGTTCTGAACAATTATTTATTGGTACTTTGTTATTTTGAAAATAATTTTATGTTTTTTGAAAGACATAAGAAATTTTTTGATCAGTGATAGGGTCAAATATTTATATAGAGAGATATTCATTAAACTTGTTTTTTTTTTTTTAAATAAAGTAGGAAACAATCTATCTGGTCAAGAATGAGAAGATGGTTAAGTTGATCACATTCTATATATACAATGGAATACAGCCAGTGGGAAAAAAATCACCATTTCAAGACTTTTTAATAATATAGGAAATACTCCACTATGTAATAATGGCTAAAAAAGCAGAATATAAACTTGTACAGAGAGAAAAATGCCAATGTTGCTATAATATTTAGCACTAGTTCTCAACTGGGGCAATTTTGCTCCCCAGGAAACATTTTGTCATGTCTGGAGACTTTTTTTTTATTGTTATCATTGGCGGGGGGAGATTCTGCCAGTGTCTCATAAGTAGAAGCCAGGTATACTGTAAACAGCCTAGACTTTACAGGAAGTTTTCCAACAAAAAAGAATTATTCTGTCCAAAGTGTTAGTGGTGCCGAGGTTTAGTAAGGAACTCTGATATGTAGACAAAATATTGAAAGAAAATATACTCCAACTATAACAAGGTTATCCATGATTTTATTTATTCATTCTACACGTTTTGGTGTTTTACAAATGTTCTGCAATGAGCATTTTTTTTT
>NW_007739849.1:7248-33693 GCF_000696425.1 Galeopterus variegatus
CATATACTGTAATGCTCCAAGACAAGGGAAAGTAAATGGATACTTCCTTTCCCCATAAAATCCATTCTCCCACGTAAATGTACCTTTTATATATACATGAATTACAATTTTCAAAATAAAGAAATTAAGACTATTTAATTACCAGTTTAAGTCAGAGACACATTATTTTAATATGTTTATTTCTTTATTCATATTGCAAAACATCCTGTACTACATATAAGTATTTTCAGATTTAACATACATTCCAAAATGCACAATAATTTTTTAAAAAAGAAAGTGTTGAGCACATCGCTGAAATCTCCTGGATGCATCCTCTTTCTTCTTCTTTTTTTTTTAAATTATCTATAATTTCCTAAATGGAATTCACAGAAAATATTTGAATAATTACAATTTAACATTTTAATACAGCTGTTAGTGCAGCAACATAAAAATGCCCAAGAGCCATCACAATTCATGTTGTCAGCCACTGAGACTGCTACAACCCAACTGCAATTCCTTATTATTTTCCATGCCAGCTGGCTATATCTCTCAGGTTTGGCCAGTGATTTCAATGAAGAGTCTATCATACCCTGGCTAGTGACACTGGCACCAGGCACACCATCTTATCACAGCAAATTGTCCTCAGTTATTATAATGTTAAGACATAGAACGTGTATTTTTGGTGGATAGATTCTAAAATAAATTATCTTCTACCCTATTAGCATATAAACCTGTAACAACGCCAAAAAAAAGAATGGGTTGAAACACAAACATTAATTTCCACACTTGGCTCCACCTGCTGACTTCTCTTCCCCTAACATAACTTACATCATCCCTAGATCCAGCTTCACTAGTATTTACTACTTTCTCTGTACCCATACTCTGCTATGCATATTTGGGACATCATTTATTCATTCACTTAACAAATATTTTTGAGCACCTACTCTGTCATACCTCTTTAATCTACACAAAAATATGTAGTCATGCATTGCTTAACAGTGGAGATACCTTCTCAGAAATGCACTGTTAGGTGGTTTTGTGCAAACATCATTGAGTGCATAACACAAACCTAGATGATAAAGCCTAGTACATATATAGGCCATATGGCTTAGCTTATTGCTCCTCTGCAAATAATGCACTGCACTACAGAGCTAGGATGGCTACAATGCCATCAGGTGATACGAATTTTTAAGCTCTATTTTAATCTCATGGGACCACAGTCTTATATGTGGCCCATCATTGACTGAAACATCATTATTCAGGTCATGATTGTATATGGTAGGCATTATTTAATTCATGTTACAGATGATAAAATTAAGGTCACAAAAATTTAAATAAATTTTACAAGCTCACATAGATACTAGAAGTATAAGAAGGATTTAATTCATATACTGAGTCCAAAGTCTGTGTTTTCTATTGCATTTGCTGCCTCCTAAGATCACACTGCAAGAAGCTCTATGATATAATTTTAGGGATGACAATAATATGTCTTTGTTTTAATAAACTTCTTCAAAGATGTTTTATATCTCACAACTAGAAATTCATCCTTCTTAGTTGCAGGATAACCTATCTTTGATCACTAAATAACTCAAAATGGAAAACATATGCTATTCAGTAAATTTTACTTTAATGTGAATGAGTTCCCAAATGGTTTTGTGAGAGTGATTGATATTGGAAAAATAAAGATAATGAGAGCTTTGGGTACATGAATATAAGTGAGAGAAAGTGGTACAAGTAAGTGCACTAGAAAAGAATTGCTGAGCAGGGTGAAAAATCAATTTGTATTATTTTCAATTTGACCTCAGGTTTACCCTTTCTTTTATTGCATTATTAGCCAAGAGATTAGGTATGTAAGTAAGAAGAAGCAACATGTGTGCTTAAAATTGATTGGATCAAATCTTTTCTTTACTGCTCATTGACTGTATATTCTTGGACAAGATATTTAATCTCTAAGCTTTTATTCTATAAATGGCACTCAATAAATGACAACAGTCATTAAAAGATGGAGAAATGTAGATGAGATAAGAGTACTGTCAGGTGTTATTGGTGGGAATGTAAATTAGTACAGCCATTATGGAAAACAGTGTGGAGATTCCTCAAAGGATTAAAAATAAAACTACTTTATGGTAGTCATCTCATTTCCTTCAGATATATATCCAGTAGTAATTTCACTACTGGGTATATATCCAAAGAAAATTACATCAGTATATCGAAGAGACACCTGCACTCCCATGTTCATTGCAGCACTATTCACAATAGCCAAGAGATAGTATCAAAATAGATGTACATTGGCAAATGAATGGATTTTTAAAATGTGGTATATATACACAATGGAATGCTATTGAGATTTTAAAAAGAATGAAATCCTGTCATCAACTTAACCAAGGAGGTGAAAGATCTCTACAATGAGAACTATAAACACTTTTGAAAGAAATTAAAGAGGACACAAAAAGATGGAAAGATATTCCATGCTCTTGGATTGAAATAATTAACATTGTGAAAGTGTCCATACTACCCAAAGTGATCTACAGATTCAATGCAACTCATCAAAATGCCAATGACGTTCTTCACAGAAATAGAAAAAAACAATCCTAACATGCATAAGGAACATCAAAAGACCCTGAATAACCAAAGCAATCCTGAGCAAAACAAATAAATAAATAAATAAAGCCAGAGGCATAACACTACCTGACTTCAAATTATACTATTTATTTTATTTTGTTATAAAATAAAATAAAGCTTGAGGCATAATACTACCTGACAATATTATACTACAAAGCTATAGTAATCAAAACAGCATGGTAGTGGCATAAAAACAGACACTCAGAACAATGGAACAGAATAGAGAACCCAGAAATCAACCCATATACTTACAGCCAACCTATTTTTGACAAAGGCAACAAGAACACATGATGGGGAAAAGACTGCCTATTCAATAAATGGTGCTGGGAAAACTGGACACCCATATGTAGAAGAATGAAACTAGACTTGTACTTCTTGCCATATACCAAATCAACCCAAAATGGATTAAATACTTAAATATAATACATGAAACTATAAAACTACTAAAATAAAACACAGGGGAAACACTTCAGTAAGTAGGACTGGGAAAAGACTTTATGAATAAAACCCCAATAGAACAGGCAACAAAAGGAAAAATAAACAATGGGATTATATCAAGCTAAAAAGCTTCTGCACAGCAAAAGAAACAATTAACAGAACGAAAAGGCAACCTACAGAATAGGAGAAAATATTTGCAAACTACATATCCAACAAGGGATTAATGTCGAGAATACACAAGAAACTCAAACACCTTAACAGTGAAAAACCAAGTAACCCAATTAAAAAGTGTGCAAAGGAGATAAACAGGCATTTCTCAAAGAAAGTTATACAAAAGGCCAACAGACAAATGAAAAAATGCTCAACATCACTAAGCATCAGGGAAATGCAAATCAAAATCACATTGAGATGTCATCTTATGGCAGTTAGACTGGCCATTATCAAAAAGACAGAGAATAATAAATGCTAACAAAGATGTGCAGAAAGAGGAATCCTCCTACACTGTTGGCTGTAAATTAGTGCAGCCATCGTGGAAAACAGTACAGAGATTCCTTAAACAACTACAGATATAACTGCCATATGATCCATCAATTCCCACTGCTGGGTATATACCCAAAGGAATGGAAATCATCATGTAGATAAACATGCACTCCCATGTTTATTGCAGCTCTATTAACAATAGCCAAGAGTTGGAACAAATCTAAACATCCATTGACAGACAACCGGAGAAGATTGTGCTAAGTGAAATAAGCCAGGCACAAAAGGAGAAATACCACATGTCCTAACTCATAAGTGGGAATTTAAAACATAAACAAATTCATAAAGAAAAGAAAGAAAGATACAGCAGTTCTCAATAACTTGTTGAACTTTCAAAGGGAGAGTATGGAACTGAGACCACCAGATGTGAGAAAGGGGGAGGAGCAGGGGGGTAGCAAGAAATTGGTAAAGGGCCACAAAAAATGATTATAAATTGTATAATGATGAATATAGTAATTATCCTGATTTGAGCATCACGTATTACACACAGGTATTGATATTCAATGCTGTAAACTACAGATATATACAATCAATTATGTTTCAGTAATAAAGATAAATACACTGATGTCATGAAGAAAGTGAACTAGTATTGATGAATCACCAACATGCCCTAGGGCTTTCACATATATTAAACTGATTTCACTAACAGTTGATTTTCTGACATTTCAGAAGGCAAAAAATCTAAACTAAAAATATTATCACTTCAAGTTCATAGTAATTAGAGACATTCAGTGTAGGAGCCAGCCTAATAATAACTCCTAAACCATTATGTTAACAGTTTAATAATTTGTTTTGGCAATAAACTCTGATTTATATTCCGAACAACCCCTCAGTACCACCCCCCCACCACCACCAAAAAAAAAGTATTGCTGGGTGGATTCAAAATAGGTTGAAGGATTTCATGTAAATGATACTAAAACTTAATGCTGGCCAAATATTCATGCATTCCCCCCATAGTTTTAACTGTCTTATGGTTAGATTGGGGACATATGACTAGCTCCAGGCAGTGAAATGTGAGGTGAAGTACATGGACTAAGTATGGAGCATAAGCAGAAAATAAACTTTGGTTTGGAGAGTCACTGAGATTTGGAGGGTTAATTTGTTACTGCAGCAAAACCTAGTCTAACCTGACTAACACACTATGAATTATTGTCATTCTGGAATATAATCTGTACAAGAATGCTTCAGGGCTCCATCCACAGCCACACCCAATGTAGCATTATTATCAATGACTAGATGATCATTGGCAGCTGGTGATATTTAAGCTTCACAAAATGCTAGGAGGAGTATCTGATAAGATAAATGATAAAATGTCAGGCTCCAGAAAGACCCCAGGAGACTGAAACAGTAATCCACAAAGAATATCATAAACTTTAATGTGGACAAATGTCAAGTCTTACACATAGCTCTGAAAACTCAACTTTCCAAAGACAAAATTGGAGGCAAGGATGGAACAGCAATGTGTATGAGAAATTCTGAAGAATATTACTACCATGTCAATCATTGTTCAGTAAGGGTACATATTGTGCCCACAAAAGTTGATTTAACCTTACATTAAAGGGTGTCCTAAATCAGGCACTCTTATGCTGGCCAAATCACTCCTTGGGTACAGGAAGACATCTTTTTCTGAGGATAATTGGTCTTGGAAAGAAAGTCATTTCAAATGGTGTGTTGGAGTTTGCCTTTTTCCTCTCCAGTTCTCCTCTCCATCTTTTCCCACCCTGCTCTGTGCCCAAGGAAACTGATCTATTTGCACTCTGGATTCCAATTGGTTTGGGGCTAAAAGTGAGTAAAGTAAGATTTGTTTCCTGGCTCCCTCCCTGTGTGGTCACCACCAGTTGGCTTTGTCTGCCTCTCTGCCAAAAGGTACACCCTCCACACAACTGCTCTCTTTGACTTCAAGTCACTGCTCTCTCCAGTCCACCCCTTACTCCTAGGGGAGGCTATAGCTGCCCACTGTTTTTAACCCCAGGGAACTACACCACTCATTGGTAGTTCTCTGAAACTTGTGCAGACCTCTGTAAATAGAAAACTCCCTTCAATTACCAGTTTGATTATGTCTTTTGCTTCCTGCCAAGAACCTGACTGGTACAGATTGGGCAAAATTTCAAAGTAAGTAGAAAAAAAAAAGAAGAAGAAGAAGAATAGTTTGATTTGGGATTTTATGTTGAAAAATGAAACTGAAAATAAGGAAAATAAGTTTTTCTTATGTGCAACAGAATTTATGTTATAATTTCAACTTGTACCTTTGTTAGAATAAACCAAAAAAATAATTCTTTTGTCTATTTTTGGTGTAATTTTACTAACAAAATTTTATACCATTGCTATAGGACATCCTTTATTTTTGTTTAAACTTTCTTCATAATTATAAATCTTTGCAAAAAATTTTTTGATATCTTTTTCAATTTTTAAAAGGATGTCTCCTAATCATTTTAAATTCAAATCATCCCATTTGAAGCACATATTGTGTTTTACTTTTCTTTAATTTTAATTGATATGATCCAGTCAAATCCTCCCTTTACAATATTTTCCCATGCAATGGGAGTAGTTCTCCACTTTCATTTTAATTAATTCCATACAATTGTATGGCTTTTGCGTAGTTTTTCATTTAATTTTGCAATTAAAATGCGTTGGACAAATGGTCACATTAATTAGTGAATTTTATCATGTTACAACCATTGTGCTACCCTATGCAACTACGTAACAGCAAAAACTCTGACATGAGTCCTAGGAAAATGAGGATCACTGTCTACTGTGACCATTCTGGGCATGAAACTATGAGAAAGGCAGTAACAACAGAATGTAGGCTGGGTCCTTGTGGCTGAAGTATTGCCAGTATTAAGGCTCTACATCTTAGCAGTTAAGAACCCACAAAGACTCAAAGATAAGCAAAAGAAAACAGAATCCAGCTAAGAAAACACTAGGGAGTGTTCTATTCCACATGGCAGCCACTATGTATAAGAGTCAAGATGATGATTTAATCCTCTAAGCCTGATCCAAAAAGAAAAATTTCCAAAGATTTAATACAAACTAATATTAGGATAATTTCTTCAACTCCAACCTGCTTTGATCACTACGACAACATATATTACAAAAGGATTATTGACAGAATTTTACATTTTCTACGGGGCTCACTTTAGGCTCTATAGTCCAAGGAGACCAAAGCCAGGTACTGCAGAGCCCCCCAATGGCCTACATCAAACGCTAAAAATGTTAAATCCACAGATGTTATATATCAGATAGGGAACCATACATTCCGCACCTTTTCTAACACATGTGCTGATTCAAAGGGGCTTTAATCACCACAAGTAAAGATGCTTCCAGATAGAGCTGAGAAAAGACAAAGAAGTTAACGCAACAATAGAGGGGCCATTATGCAAATGCATGGCCATTTAATTCTCTTTTGCTTTGAGGAGATAATGTCAGAACAAGTGAAAGGGGAAACAACTATTTACCTTCCTTAGTTTTCTCAAATTCCCTTATAACCTTAGAAAGTTATAAATGATTGATGTTAGGCCCCTGGTACTAAAGTATCAGGCCTTGGCAAGCATCATAATGTTTAAATATTCCTCAACACCAGGAAACAGAAATATTTGCCTTAGAAAAAGGCAAGTCTGTCCTCAAATATCTGCAGGCTTATCCTATATGAGGGAATTCAAATGAAACTCTTCTTCTCATAAGGGAGTTATTCAATAAATGACCCTTATTACTTTGTATTCGTCTTCTACAGACCTTCTAGTATGCCATCTCTTTGGAAGGCTTCTCAGTCAAAACCTATGCCTCCTGCTGTGTCCCATGGCACTTTTCATAGCTTTCTAGAGTTGTGGTCTCAGTCTGTCTTATATTGAGATGAATAGTATAGTTACCTGTCTTCCGATACCAGATGGCAAGCAAAATGCACATCAGAATCACCAGAGAAGCTGTTTAAAGCCACAGATGCTCAGGCCACACCCATCAGAGATTCTGATTCAGTAAGTCCAGACTGGAGACAATTTTTTATTTGTTTGCTCATCAGAGAGTAATCAGTCAGTATACCTGAAAGTCAATAATGATAAAATTACTCAAATCAAATTAGTATGAATTGAGAAACAGGCAATTGATTCTATTTTGTGATATTACTCTAGCAAACCGAGATCATAATGCATACTGAAGATGAATAGCAGCAAGATATAATGGTAAAAAGCATGAACCCGGGAGTTAAGCTGCCTGGGTTTGAGCCCTGACTCCACAACTTCCTACTTATGTGACCTTGGGCAACTACCTAACCTCTCCACAATTCACTTTCTTCATTGGTAAAATAATCTTCATGATAGTGACTACCTCATGGGCTAGATGGGAGACTCTATGAGTTAATTTTATACCTAAAGTGTATAGAACAGTCCCAAACAGTGAGTTAGTGCAGTGTTAGTTAATAATAAATACTGGCTGAAAAAAGTTATGTTGGTGGCTGAATTTACTTTTATTTATAGCTTTCAAAAGCTTCACAGGTGATTCTAATGCAAAACTAGAGTGGAGAACCAGAGATAGAGGCAAACTCAGGCAGCTTTGCAGGTTTCAAACTTTTCCTTTTCCGAAGTTAAGTAGAGCTTCCCCTACAGCATTACGATAGCATTTATAAATAAGATTTCTGACAATCTGACCATCATGAATTCAGCTTTAGCGACATCTATAATTATACTTTGGAAATTTGCCCTGAGCTGAGACTTGTCAGAATGTGTGTGAGCAGATTCTGCCTCAGAGATTTTTCTTTCTGCTGCTATTTCAAATAAGTTAGTCATTAAAGGCAATGGAGGGGAAAAAAAAAAAAGCCCTGGAAGTTGAACAGTTTAACAGTTTGCAGTGATTAATAAAATGAATGAGAAAAACAGGTGAGTAACATCTAAAAAGATACTCTGCATGGGGAATTCTTCTTACTATGCAAACATGCAGTATAAACAAAAATAAAAGTGCACCAATTTGACAAGATTAATACCTTAAGACAAATGTTGATAATTAATACTGTGTTTTTTGTTATGATTAATACAAGAACTTAATGAAAAGTAACGGGCTTTCTGATACAATTTAAATGAACAATTATGCATATAGTTTACTACATGGAAGTAGTGATCAAACTAACATGAATTTAAATCATATGCTAGCAATTAAAGTCAAATTAGAATATATATGACATTATATGTCATATATACTTGTGTGTATATCTGTATCTATATATCTATTATATATCTATATCTGTGTAAAATACATGGTTAAGGCAATGAAAAAATAGTTTCTACACTAAGTAAAAATGTAAAATTTCCATCTCATTTTAATACTGGCTGGTGGTTAAACCACTGAGTAGAAAATCTAAGACCACATTGTCCCTTGACAACCTGGAACAAACATTTTGGTAACAAAAAGATGTAGGCCTTTTCTAGGGAATAATAATTTTCTGGCTAAGAAGGCCATTAAAATAATGAAGTCTAAGACTTAGACTATTTCAGGATAGATATCTAAAATGCACCCAACTATGTGTCCTCAACCCCAACCCACTCCCAACTAGCAAGCCACACCCAATTCACAGGAAGTAACCAATGTATATGTGCACTATTACAAACTCTGTCCTGCCACTCACCCTGAATTCATTTGTCTATAAAAATGAGATATTAATCTAGTAACAAATCTAAAGAAACATAATATTTTTCCAGCACTTGATCACCACTCTTATTAGTGTCAACCTCCCTGAGGTCACTAGTAAGTTTGAAGGGTCTTTGATGACTCTGGTGACCTTTTAATGCCCAACAGCATCTCCCAAGAATATCTTCACAGAAGTTTGTAGAGCCCAAGACCCTCTCCATGCTAAAGCACACTTCACAGTTCTCTTCTGATCCAGTCCACCACCTCAGTGGTTATCCTGACAATCCATAACTCATAATAATCAGTGAGAACCATTGTTAGGATAAAGGGTATTTGTCCTTAGGGACAGAATATAGCACTAGCCCACCGGCATCAAAAGCCTCTTTCTGATTTATGGAATTCCCAGTGTGCTGCCTCCTGATATACTGCACCAAGTTTTCTGGATCCTTCACAAGTTCAATCATAAAACAACAACTCTGCAGGATTTAATAGTGGCTCTCCAGGAAATTGGAATATGATGAATAATTTCAAGTCTAAATATATGCTAATCCTGAAAAGAGAATAGAAGAGTTTTAGATCAGAGGTGTATTTCATAATATTTTTTCATAAAATATATGCCCATTTTACATTTTATGTTATATCAGCTAATATATATTTAATGCTTACCATGTATCAAGGACTGGACAAAATTCTTTACATATATTTTCTCATTTAGCCCACAAAGAAAGAAACAGGCTTAGAGGAGTTATTCACCCTGCTGGTAGATCTGTTTGATGACAAAGCACTCTTTCTTAAGGGGAATTCCTAGGTATTCAAGGCCTTAGTTGTGAACATCTCATCCTGAGCCATTCCTATTTTCAATCATTCTAGCTTTGACTTTATGGATTTTTTTTTTTTTTTATGGCTTACAGGTGGAATCAAACGAGCAGACATATTTCAATTGGCCTGCCATATGAGATTTTGTTTTTATTTTGAAGTGGTTGTGGACTTCTAAATCTTAGGACAATTTCACACAGAGATGTGTATTTTTAGCTTCTTTTGGAAAAGGAAGAAGGTGTGGCAACAGTTGGCTAGGACCGAATAGCAGCCTCTCTCTTCAGATGAGATATGAGCTCTCCAGTTTACCACTAATATTATCTGCTTGGCCTCTTAGGCTTTTGAGTTTTAGACCCCCTGATTTAACATAACATCTTGTTCTCTGATTTTAAGATACTATCTGGGCATAGTCAGGGAATCTCTACAATCTATTGACCAATATATCCTAATCTTGTACAGCAAGAGTAAATCTCTAGCTAAGTTTTTACAGGTGTCATGATTTGAAGTATGTCAAAACAAAACAAAAAAACAGAAGGGCCCTTTATCAAAGGACAAAACTGTGTTTCCACAATCAGATATTCTTATTGAGGCATGCCTCACAGAGGAATAGAGTTTTAGGAATAATATCATCTTGTATAAAAAAATGATGTTACTACTCCCTTATCAAGAGTGCATAAGCCTTTTTAAGATTAACAGATGTGACTATCAAGATGGAGAATTACATTAAGCCTGGTGACTCTATCTGTGCAATCTCTTCCAGGGTCCAACATCAGCAACACTGAACTGAAGGATGGAAGCAATGGCCAGCCATAAGATTACTTGTGATGGGTAGGGATCTTAATAGTTAACTTCACCTGACAAGTAGTCAATTCCTTGAGCTTCACTGTTGTGTTTTTTTCATTGGAGACTGCAACCTCTGGCTCTATG
Source organism: Galeopterus variegatus (assembly GCF_000696425.1). Lineage (NCBI taxonomy): Eukaryota > Metazoa > Chordata > Mammalia > Dermoptera > Cynocephalidae > Galeopterus > Galeopterus variegatus. The sequence goes on from NW_007739849.1 coordinate 18,181, forward strand.
AAAGGAGCTAATTAATGATAAACATTGTTATAGGGAATTAGAACTGACAGTTTAATTCTGTACTCGGTTCTGGCAACTTTGGTGCTGAGAAATTTGACAATGTCCCTTAAGTAAATCTGCAAGGACATCAACTGAGGTGTCCCAAATAATTATCCCTAAGTATTTCACGTGTACAGATCTATCCTCCAAATATATTTGCATATATGCTATGTCATTTATTGTGGAATTATTTGTAAATGGGGAAAAAAAGGAAACCTTCTAAATGTCTATTAATTACCTATTAATTAAAAACCTTCTAAATGTCTATTAGGGGAAAAGTTAAATAAATTATAATGTATCCAATCTGTTACTAAATATAAATTACATGAAGGGTGGGACTTTTGCCTGTTTTCTTGATGAATACCAGGGATTAGCAGACTTTTCCAGTAACGGGCCAGATATTAAATAGTTTAGGTTTAGAAGCCTTCGGATCTTCGTTTTAATGACAACTCCGCTTTTCTAACAAGAAGGAAGCCATAGATAATACATAAACAAATATGCATGGCTGCAGTACAATAAAATTTTATTTACAAAAACTTGTGGCAGGCTAGATTTGACTTAGGGGCCATAGTTTGTCAAACCCTTGCTAACAGGAATCATAAAACATCTACGTAGCATCCACACACAAATAGTTGCATGCCCTTCTACTAAGTAATGGCAATTCACATTTACTTGAATACTTACTCTGTGCCCTGCTAAGCCTGTCGCAGGCACTAATTAGAGTAATTTTTATAACAAAACAGTGATAGGGTGGGTGTTATTATTATTCCCATTTTCCAAATGAGGAACTGAGACATGAAGAGTTACATAACTGCCCTTGCATATGGAGCTGGAAAGTGATAGAGCAGGGATATATCACCTCATTAAATCTACAGCCCGTCTGTGATAAGTGGAGCCATGTGAAAGATGCAGCTTTAAATCATTAAGCATGATACAAATCGCACTCAAATTATAAATAATTGCTTTTGCTTTACAGAGAGGAGACAGGAACACAAATGGAATTGCAAGATCTGCACAGCAAGTAGTTTGAAGTGACTAATAGACCCCCTCCTTCTAGTCCTCCTGCAGTTTGTTATCACACTGTCTTCCAATTAAGTCACTGCCACTGTCAAGTCAAAACAGTGACTTGGAAAATTGTTTCTTTAGGGCATTTCTTTGTCTTCAGTGACACTTCTTCTGTGGCTGCTTGAGTGTCACCTTACCTACTCATAACCCCAAAGGTAAATTTATAGTTCTTCCAGGGCAACAATGACAATTATGTTATAGAAAGCAGTGATCATTAATCTGTTAATCAAAGCTGCCAGCTCAGATTTATATGCCTTAATAATAAATTGTAACAGAACAAAACAAGACAAAAAACACCTAAGAAGTAACTGCTTGACAAAGTTGAGTTTGATAAGAAGCCAAATTGACAGGCTCCTCCCCCAACATCCAGGCTAATTTTTCACCAGCTATATGTAGGAAGCTATAAAAGTCTCTCTCAAAGATAACTGCCCATTAGCTGTACATTCAGAACAACTTCAGAGAACCTCTCCCAACTGCTTCACTGCTATTTTTCTGCAAACCTCCCACTCACAGTAAACCAGAACTGCCTTCAACTTCTGGAAATTATCCACAGCCAAAACCAGAGATTTTTCACACCAACAGGCAAATGAATTCAGGAATTCTCAGAGAAGCCATCAAGAGAATTTTAGAATCAATTCCTCTGGCATACTTCCCTGATTCCTTCTGGGTTCTGTGTACATAAAATGTTCAGTTGTCATAATTATTATCCTGATGTAATTTATTAATGATAATATGAGTACCGTATTTCCTCAGTTCTCATTTTTTTCACATTTTTTTCACGTTTCACTTTTCATGTTTTACATTTCTCAAATCAGAATGCATCTTGTTTATGGGTGTGTATATTGAATATCATGATACTGCTACCTTTTTTTCCTGTGAAACTCAATGATGCATATTAAATCTGTGGCATATTGAAATCAAGGAAATGTGCTAAAAACTTGTATATGTCATAGTTAGGATTCTTTGCAATTCCCATAGATTTCATGGGAAGGCTGGAGGATCCAGCTCCAGAAGAACAGCAACAGGGTAGAGGACATACTTCCCTGTCTCAGGAAGCAGCTTCTGTGGAATCAAATGATCACCTTGTTTGAGTTGTCTTTATTCTTTCTCTGTCATTCTGCTGAGGAGTTTGTTCCAGAAGAAAGTACACACCTGACCAAGTCAGATCCTATGCCTGCCCTGTCGCTATGCTGGAGTGGTGCGTGTAATGGCCTCCAGGATTCCTTTGACTGTCACAGTGAAAAAGCAGAGAGACCCTGACTCACAGCCCCTCCAAGACCTATGCATTAGGAGAAAGATGATTCCACAAAATGAAATCATGATATGGTTAAGAAAGAGGAGAAAAGACTAGATGGCTAGAACTTGTCCCCAGTTCGGATGCTGAGACCACTTCCTTTATCAACTACCAACAGCACTATGAGAGATGATGAGAAGCATTATTGTCTTCATTTCCCACAAAAGGAAATGCAGGCCCAGATACAGCAAGTGACCTTGTCCATCATCTGGTACTTGACAGGGCAGTACTGGAACCCAGCCTTCTGACTCATGGTTTATTCTACTTACATTGAGGCCAATAAGTGTAGAGAATTGTAATCCTTTCTCATGTCAGTGGGGAAAAAAACCTTCATCCACAAATTTAATCAGTCTGAGAAATAGCCCCAGACCTTTGTGCCTATCTTAGGGTCACAGCAGAAAATTTTCTGAGAGATGGAACCAAGTTCCACTTGCTATGTGATTTTTGATAGAAAATTTAACTCCTGTAAGCCTCAGTTTCCTCAGTTGTGAAATGTAGGGAATACATTCCTTGTCTACCTGCCAGATTTGCAGAGAAGAAAAGATGTAAGAATATAGGTGTAAGTCCTTCAAAAAGCAGTCAACCCCCTTCAGTTGTAAGTCTGAATGATCATTTGCTGATCTGCTAAGTACAGTGTCACAATTCTGTAGGTCACAATTTAGGTTTTCATTAAGCTATTTTTTTCCAGACCACAGTTTCTTTGAAATTTGATCTACATTTTTAAAGAACCTAGGATAACACATATGGCTCATTAGCACAAAAAGGAACATTTTCACTCACAGCAACCAACTTCCTGTGCTAAATTGTAAAATTCAAATCACTTTTACTGTGCATACCTATGTACACTAAATTATACCATGAGTATAACATAGACTTGGTACTCATAAAAGGTCAGGATTTGAGGGAATTAATTGATAGCTGACTCCAGGTGAAGTTATTGTTCAGGATCCTCTGATGGCTTCCACCTTTTTTCAAAGAATGCTTTGCAACAGTTTAACACAAGAACATGGATTTTGGATGCAGGTGGAATCTTAACTCAGGCTCTGGATGACCATTTGATCTTGAGCAAGTCATATAGGTTCTTCAGTCTTCATTCCCCCATTTATAAATTGGGAATTAAAGTACATATTTCATATCATTATTACAAGGCTCAGAGATAATACATGTTAAATATCTGGCACTTAGTAAACACCTAGAATCTCAAGATGGTAGTTGTCATCATCATCATCATCATATTATTATTATTATTACATGGATGATGTCACCAATTCTAAAAACCTATTTAGAAATTCTTACTCTTTTTAACAAATGTGAAAATTGAATCTTAGATAATTCAAATCCCTTGCTTATGGTCAAACAATTAGTAAAATGTAGACTCGAGATGTGAACCCAGGCCTATCAAAGCACACACTCTTAACACTAAACTATGCTATCATTATTACTGTTAATATTATTACAGTTTTATTATCTCTATTATTGAATATCTCCAAAGATAGTTCAGAGTAAAATTTGGAAAGCACATGGTACAACAGCCATCTGAATGGCATTCAGTTCTATGGGAAAGGAACAGGATATTAGATTAAGAGGAACAAGGTTTGAACTTAGTCTAACTCTTCCAAGTCATGTGACTTACATATGTCTTCAGCTGAGCCTTAATTTCCTTATCTGTAAAGTGAGTTTAATAACAAACACCCCAGGGCTGGCCAGTTAGCTCAGTTGGTGACAGCATGATGTTGATAACACCAAGGTCAAGGGTTCAGATCCCCTTAACACCAGCTGCAAAATAAATAAAAATAAAGTACTGAAATAATAAACACCCCACAGGATGGCTTCAAAGAACAAATAAGAATATGTACGACAACTTTGTGTAGTGTAAAATTCTCTATGAGCATGTTTATGTTAATTTTGTTGATTTTACTGCAATTACCAGGAGCTAAGTCATAGCTAGGTCTATGGAAGCCACCGTAGTTTGTAATAGTTGCAAGAGGAGTAAGGGAAAGAGTTTCTGTCTCCAGTAGCGGAAAAACCTGCATCAACCTCATCCCATGTTAATGACCAAAAAAATCACTTGGTCCATAGTGTTGCACCAGCATGGGCAGGGTGTGATTCCAAGACCTCTGAGAATACTAAAGAATGACAACAATATACTGCTTCATAAATCTGTCTCCCCACAGAGAATCCAGAATAGTATAAAATGTACATGTGATCAGTCCTATGTAATTTTGTTATTAAAATATTACCTTAAATTCAACTTTATAACAGTGTTTTCATGGCCTCAACATTACCACCAATTCTTTCTTCTCTTTAATTAGTTTATAAAACTAGAAAATACGAAGAGGACTCTCCTAGGCACTGATTCCTGAAACTGTATCTTCCTGCCAATGAAAATCTTACCACACAGAAATCTGGACAATTAAGGGAGATATACCAGACCTTCAATAGCCACGACGACAGTCATTTGCCATGCCCTGAAATGCAGTTTTAGCACTTAATCCAGAACCCATGCTCTGACGTGGCAGGCAGTTACTCACATCTGCTTGGCCTGGTCCAATTATCTTCCTAAGCAGAACTGATCATAATTGCTACCTTTGCTGATGGAACCCAACAAGTGGTTCAGGTCACAGCTGGCCTCTCAAGACAGACTTCCCGATACTAAAGTTATTCTGGGGTCAGGGTGAATATTTATACTACTTCTTTCTTATGAAGTAAATTAGGATGTGCATGCCACAGATTGGAGCAGTAACTTAGTAAAAGGCAAAATCATCTTGTGCTATCTGTGACAAGATTCTCAGCAAGGAAGGAGAGTCTAGTGATGATAATTAACAGAATAACCCTTGTTAGTGTTCCTCATGGAGGACACTGGGCTGAGATGCACAAGACTATAGTGTATAAAACACGATCTCACCATGCATATTAGATGAACTATCTAGTAAAAGAATAGGTCTCTAATTTATGGGAATTAATATAAAGTTCTTCTGAAAATTGAGAAATGCTGTGTTCTGGGTCCCTCCACACAGGACCAGACAGTCAAATAGGTAGAGTCACCAAATGATGATAAGCCACATGAGGACAGGGCAACGTCCATGTGGTTTAACATTCCACCCTAAGTGCTTAATTCAGTGTCTGGCATACAGCAGGTACTTTATAAACATTTGTTGAATGAAGGAATGAATGAGTGCATGAACTCAATAAAATTAAGCTAGCTAGCCAGAATCAGAGGCCAACATTTGAGTGATCTTCTAACAGTTCTTGAGAGAAAAAAAAATTTTTTTTCTCTAGTTGCTTTATTTAGCTTTAGTGTTTTATCCAAATATGAACTATGTTGGAATATTGCCGGGGTCCAGAAATTATTGTGGGTACAAGACTTCCACTTGCCTTATGAAACAAGGAAAAAGAGTCTCCTAAGTATTCACTGTGACCTGAGCTTCTCTTTCAGTCCACCTCTCCAAATCCCAACTTCAGGTGGCTATGCCTACATTGCAAGATCTTGTTCTCATATCCAGTTCTTACCATGGGGATCCACTGTACCAACTATTTTTGCAAGGCAATTCAGATTTTAATATAAACTTCAAAACTCCAAACTCAGGCTAATGTAAAAAAAAGTTTTGACCAAGATGTTTTAAGACTTCAAATAAAATATGTAAGAACACAGTTTAGAAGCAAGACTTTTTTTGTTTGTTTAAAAAAATATTTGCCCACCTTTTCCAGTTTATGTTAACATTGGTCAGCTAATCCCTCATTAGACAGACTTTATATGTATAATTAAATTTCATAAACAGTGATTATGGATCTATAGTGCTTTTCCATAATTAATAATATTTGTTTCACAAATTAATATTTGAATATTTAAAAAGTATTCCTTCCATGTGAAATGTTTATGATCATTAAAATAATTATTTGCTATCAGGTAGTTTACAGCCGATAAATAATATTTAAATACTGATGATCTAAGTCTCAAAGCCAATCCACACTTTCACTATATCCTGTAATGCTTATGGATTTTTTTCCTAAGCAACCATGGAATTCTAAAACTTTAGTGTGCATGTAATTTTCCAAGGGATCTGGTTAAAATATAAGTTCTAGAACTCTACCCAAAAGACTCCAATTTAGTATCTCTAAGCAAAAGGAGCCCGGGAATGTTCATTTTAAATAATCATTCCAACTGATTCTGATGCACTAGGGGAAAGTCTACATGTGAATTTATTCTTAAACTGCCTATTTATTCTAGTCGTAATTTTGTGAGATGATCAATGCTAAAGTGTTCCAAAATTATCATCAGAAAATTATGGTGAAAATTAATGAGATGTAAATATGGGGGTAGAAAAAGAAGAGTTTGGAAGAATTAATTGTTCCCTCTCAAAGAGCACAAAACTGAAACCATTTTTCTTTAAATGAAACACTTTTCAAACACAAAGATCTTGCTTCTATTTTAATTTCCAAAATCTTTCATTTTATTTGAGGTTAGGCAGGAGCATTCTGCCTTCAAAAGATCAAAAAGGAATGAGAAAGACATTTAAGTAAATAGTTGGCACAATGTATTATATAAAGCAGAACACAGTGCCTGTTAAGTAGTATATTTGCAATAAACATTTGTTGAATGAAATGAGTAAATGCCTTAATTAATAAATAATAATAGACCATAGGAAAAAATATATTTTTACAGACATTAGAGTTTTCTGTTTAACAAAGTTTTCCTGTAATATAATTCTGGGGTCTATTCTGTAAAACTTTGTTACAGTTGACAATAGTGCTATCAAACATTTTAACCAGTAATCCTTTTATTGCAGGTGGTAGAAACTCCAGCTCAAAGAGGCTCTAGCAGGATGGTGGGGTGAGGGGGATATAAAGATTTACAAGAGTGGGAAGGTCAAAGGTGAATCTTTTGACTTCAGGTACAGTTCGATCCAGGGGCACAAAAGACTTTTTCAAAGCTCTAGTTCTCCCATTTCTCTGCTTTGCATTACCCTGTGTTTGCTCATTCTCAAGCAAAAACCTCTCATGGTTACAAAAGAGGGCTGCTATCAGCTCCAATTCCACATCTTATCCTATCAGTAATTTTACCAACAGAAAGAAAACAGAGTACTTCTATCCCAATAGCTCAAGCAAAATTCCCCAAATGAGGTCTGATTGTATGTGATTAACAGGACTTATGCCACATGCCCAGCATTAAACCAATTACTGTGGCCAAGAACATAGGCTTAACCCTGGGACACATCCATTCCTGGACTCAGAGCATGGCTAGCCACACCTAAACAACACAAACTGAAAATGGAGGAATGAATGGTAATTCCCAAAGAAAAATTAAGGTGCTATTAGCAGTAGGTAAAATCTACTATATAAGAGTCCATTATAGATACTGTCAAACAGAAGCACTACTAAATGAACCAGAGAAGTGGGATTTAATGAAAAATTCATGTGAGAGCAAGTATATACATTGTGGCATTCCTGGATCAGAGGTGGGTGTAAATAATGCCTTTGCAGTCAGAAGAGGAAGAAAGAGAAGGAGACAAAGAGAAGGGGGAGCGGGGAGGGTAATCGGGAAGGAAAGAAGGGCAGGGAGGGGGGAGGAGAATGAGCAAGTAGGTACAGGAGAGGAGGAAAAGAAATTTGAGATGATAAGGTGAGAACAGTCAGTTTGGGAAACTTCTTTGTAGTGCTACATTAAGATAGGCTACAGGTTCATAGAATTTTAGGGATAGAAGGACCCTAAAGACCACCTAGTCTAATTAAAAGGGTTGCAAATGCAGAAATATATTTCAGGATTTGGCTCCTTTTTACTTGTCCATTCCCGTCTACCACCACTTAAGCTCTTGCTTTACTTTCTAGCTCTGTATTGTCCAATGCAGTGGCCATGTGGCCTTGGGCACTTGAAATTAATATGTGCTCTAAGTGTAAAATACACCAAGAATTTCAAACAATAATGAAAAATGTCTCATTAATTCTTTTATTAATTACACATTAAAATGATAATATCTGATATATATTGGGCTAAATAAAATATGTCATTAAAACTAATTTCATCTATTTCTTCTTATGTTTTGAATGTGACTACTATAATATTTAAAATTATATATGTCATGTTAATCACATTTGTGGCTCATGTTAGGTTTTACCGGACAGTTTTATTGAACGTTTCTACCCACACTGTCTTTCAGTGGCTGGAACATGCCATACTCTTTCTCGTGTCCTGGCCATTGCTCACATTGTTACCACTGCCCGGAACACTCCTATCTCCTGTTCAGTCTTCAGAGCCCGGCATGTCATCCCATCAGGAAGGTTGTCCCTGACCCTAAGGTCCTGTGTATGTGTTCTCACAGCTCACTACCATCACATTCTTCCCATTATTGTGTTACCACTTAATTGTCCGCTTTCCAAACCCCCTGAGTTCAAGCATCACATTTTCTTTCTTTTTTTTCACTCACCACTGTATCTTGAGCACTAGGCCTGGAGCATAGTAAGTACTCAGTAAATATTTGGTGGACTAATGTTGAAGAATTATGGTTAAGTTACTCTCTCATAGTTTTCCAGAACCTTGAGATAGGAGTTGCTCAGTTTCCATGGGTTTGGGTTTCAGGACACACCTCTGCGTTTTAAGCTTTCCTGGGGGTCTCAGGGACCTCCTCTAGGCCCTCCCCTAGAGAAGAGTTACTGTTGCAAGTTGAGCTTATTTTTGAACAACGGGAGACCTCAGAGGGCCGACTTATGCAAATCCAATAGCTAGGTATGCTCAGTAGAAAGGGTTTATATGACCTTAATAGCCAAGCAAGCTCAATAAAGTGGAATTTCTATTCATTAGATAGCATGAATATGTATTAGATAGCAAGACTATAAAAGTTGAATCCGGCAGAAAGCGGGGTTGTTGCTCGCTTTCCCAGGGCCAACCGGCACTTCACTGGCGTGTGCTTTCTTTTGTATGAAACTTACTTTCAGGAGGGGGCTGGCTGCTCACTCTCCTGAGCCAGCCTGCGCTCTGTGCTAGACTTTCAGGGGCTATTTCTTACTTTTCTATTGGACCTGGTGCAGGCCCCTATGGGTCTCTGGAGCTAGGCCGCACTCTCTCTATGAAATCTGTGTCTCCTATTTATCACATTAAACCTGTTCTCACTCTCTACATGACTCGGCTCTTGAATTCTTTCCTGCGGTGGAATCAAGAACCTGGTAAGAGGACAGGGTGGGTTTAGGCCAACTATAGGGCCATCGAAGACCCTTTCTCCTGGCATCAGACTCAGGTCTCCTTTTGCCTTCCAACCACAGGAATGTGTCCTGTATTCATATTTCTGGTCTTCCAATTTTCTGGAACTTATGTTCCTTTTCTTAGCTCCTAAATGGCAAGAGTGGTGGGTCGTCCTCATTTTCTTCCTTATAGGTGATGCAATGGAGGGGTTTTATCCCCAGGGAATTAAAAGAATTCTCTGACTAAACTACAGGAGCATGTTTTACAGCTAATGGATATTTACAACCAAAATGTTTGTATCTAAGCATCAAGATAAACAACTATCACAACACTTAAAAAACACACTATACTTAATTTTCAGCGTTTTAAATATAAAATTGGTGGAGTGTTAATGATTTAAGCATTAGCTTGCTTACTAGGAATTCCAGAACTTCTCTTTTTGGGGCATAAATTTATAAGTTGCTCAATTTATCCAATTTGTCAAAACAATTTCCATTAGCAAATATGAATATTTAATGAAAGGGAAAACTGGCATAAGCCACTTCTCTTAAGCATCTAATGACTTACTGGAAGAAATAAAATAACATGAGCAAATTATCTCATTTATTTATTTTTTTATTTTTATTTTTTCATATAGCAATCATCTGAAGATATCTTTGAATGTCGTCCCTTACTTTGGAGTTAGGTTTTTAATGTGATGTGTTTATTTGGTCCAGGATTTTTGCTTGTTTATTGAGTAATAAAGGGATATCGGTGATGTATGGGGTGTTGTCCTAGATACGAAGCACTTGCAAAAATATTTTAAAGTATTCTCAAAACCTCTATTGGATTGTTTGTTTCTACCAGACACTACTACAAATAAAACAATTACGTGTGTGTAAGTGTAAGAAATTCATTTAAATTAATCTACCCTACATTTTGTGGCTTGAAAAATGCCTTCACATATTTTATTTCATTGACCTTCAATGGAGTACCATTATTCCCAGTTTATGGATGAATAAACTAAGAACTAGAAATGTTAATATGCTTGCCCAAGTGCCAGAACCAACACTCAACCCAAAACTTTAAGTTTAGTGATTTTTTTTCTCTTCCCAAAGGCTCCCTGAGATCTGGAACACCTTAAAAAAAGATTTTCTTTCACAAAATTCCTGATTTTAAATTTGATTTTATTATCTGCCTCTTTCTAGTCCAACTCAGAGTGCTTGACACATAGAAAGTATTCATTAAATACCAGCTATATTATTATTCTTTCTTTTAAAGTGAGGCTACTAAATAGAAATAGAAATTTTTTGTAAATTAAGTTCTATTTCATGAGGTTTCATTGTATGCTAGTTGTTCTCCTTTTAAGGAAAGTGACCAGTTTTCTTATTCCATGGCTTCAAATTTATTTGTATAGTCAGCTTCTTTATTGTTCTATGGTTCTCTAAGGCAGAGGTCAAATTATCTGAGTGATGTCAATAGCAGAGGTTTCTTATAATTGTCATAAAATAAAAGCCCTAATTGTCTCACTAGAGCTTCTATAATGGTGCCAATTAGAAAAGACTCTTTCTGGGACAGTGAGAGGGTAGTATAAATTTCACACTCTCTGATTTCAAGTAAGGCTGGATCACCTTTGGTTTATTTGGTCTATTTTCACTAGTTTTCCTCCACTTTTACAATTTTCTTCACTCCTACTTTTAACTCCTCTCTTTCCACAAAATAATGCTTAAAACCTACTTTCATCATCATCTAAGAATTTCCCTGACCCCAATTCCTGATAATGTCCTCAGAGTTGGAGGCCCTGAAACAAACACTTTCAATTTATAGAAAAGGCCATCTAAATAATTTTTTTATTTTGCCTGAAAATATTGTTATCATTATTATTATTACTATTCATGTAGATAAGATGGATCCTAATAATGGTACTCTAGAGAATTTGATCTTCTGGCCCAAGTTAGATGTACATCATCCCTACAGTCCCTCTGGTTAGACCAAGAAGAAACAAGTTTCTCTGAGTTATCACTCAGAGTGAGGAAAGTGGGAAAATCACAGGCAGAAAGGGAAGGAATTAAGTGATTAAAATGCTTAAGTTTGGTTTTGGAATTCTCTCATTTATTCAGCAAATGTTAGAGTGCCTAATGCCCACGAAATACAGTCCAGAAAAGTTTTCACTAAATTGGATAGCATAGTGTTTTAGAATTTAAACTGTATTGGTTAGTTTGTAACAGCTAGGAACAACTAGCTATAATTAGCTAATTTGCTACAGATAGAATTAGTCTATTACAACTAAACTGTAACAAACTCCAACACATTACTGACTATGCACAATAAAAGTTTATTTCTGGCTCACTAAAATCCAAAATCAGAGTTCCTATTTTACAGGGATTTTTCCTCCACGTGGAGATTCAGGGACCTGGACTTCTTCCATCCTGTAGCTCTGTCACCTTCATCACATAACTTCTAAGGTCAATGTGCTTTGTGCTTCAAGCTGTGGAAGGGGAAACAATGTGTAAGATCCCACATAGAAGGTTTTTATGGGCCAGCATGGAAGTATCTCATAGAGATACTGTTCACCATTTAGAACCTAAGCACATGTTCACACCTAACAGCAAGGGGGGCTGGAAAATGTAGTCTACTTGTGTGTCCAGAAAGAAAACAGAAAAGACGTCTTTGCTCCAAGCTTTGAAGTCAAACTGTGGTTGACTACAAACTGACTAACGACATGATCTGGGACAAATAACTTAAGCTCTGAGTTTCTTCATTTGTAAGATGAGGATTATAATATCTCTATATGGTTGATTTTGAGGATAAGTGACATAATTATAACAAATTTTTGACATTTACTAACTTTTTCTTGTGTCATGTGACAGCCCCAGCTCTTTTCACATTATCTCATATAATTTTCATAATACACCTATAAAATAGGAACTATTATTATCATCCCTATTCTAAAGACTGAGGTTGTAATAGATGAAGTAGAAAAATAGGCAGCAATTGTTCATGTACCCTTGTATTCAGACTCTGCACAATGTGATTTTGCAGCAATTCCCATCAAAATATGGAGTCTATTTCCCCACCCCATGAATCTGGGCTGAACTTGTAACTTGCTGCATGCAACAGAATGCAGCAAAAGTGACACTGCCAATTCTGAGCCCAGACTACAAAGAGCTTGCATGTTTCCACTAGCTGTTTTGGCCTCCTGCAACCACCATGGGAAGAAGCCTGGGCTTACTTGGCAGAGGATGAGAGACTACATATAGGAGAGCTGTCCCAGGTGAGGCTATCCTAGACTGATCCATCCCCCATCTGACTTACCACCTCATCACAGACACATAAGCTAGACAAAATGAGATCCCCCTAGCCTAGCTCAGACCAGAGGAACTATCCATTCAACCCATAGTCTCATGAACTTAATAAATTCCATTTTAATCTGCTTTGGTGTGGTTTGTTACACAGCATTATTTGTGATAACAACTGGGATGGAAGCTCCAAGAGGTTGAATTACCAGCTTATACTCACACATCTAGTAAGTGATAGAGCCAGGAGTCAAATCAAAATGCATGGAATTGAAAGCCTATGTCCTTACCTATGACAATACGTTAAGATAATTGCCTTGTCGAATTAGCTGAAGTGCTCAAAAAATAAAAACGATTAACACTATGCTGTATTCTTAAACTCCACAATACAGAGCAAACTACTATCTACCTTGTCTATGTCAGTTGCTAACAACTGTTTCTACAAGCTAGCACCGTACCTGAAAAATAATGTCTTCAGTAATGATTTACAGAATAAATTACTGAAGGTTAGCTGCTCAGATAAATCAGCAATGAAGCCTGCCCTTGAAGAGCTGAGAGTCTAAAAGAGAAGATCAAATGCAGACATAAGTAATAGTAATTTAAAATGGGAAGGTTAGGTGCCACAGGCAAGGAATCAGTAGAGCATTCTAGGAATTTAAAGGTTGGAGAAATTACTTACCACAAGGGAGCTCATAAAGTATTTCACTGAGGTGATGTTTGATTTTATCCTCAGCACCTGGACTTGAACATATGGACCCTAAGAGTATGGGGCATTCCAGGTGCAGGGAATCAAAAGCAACCCATGGAAGTAAGATACCATGATATGAGTACACGGAAACAGCAGTTTTCATTCATTGAAAAATAAATGCAGCCTATTTTGTGAATTGAAGACTTCACGCCATCAGATCCTCCCACTCTAATTCACAGGCCGACAATTGGCTGTGTCTGGTTCTAATTCCCATCCTTAACTCTTCCATTCCACATTAATTCATTGACTCACATTTATTCATTGATTCATTCTTTCAACAAACATCATTATATCTAAGAACATAGGTAAGAATCATTTTTAAAGATTAGAAGAGAGAAAGCATTTGATCCACTCATTTTAAAACAGAGTATAAGATCTTAAAACGCAAGGATCTCTTTAACTTCTAGAAGCACCTGTCACAGAATGGTGTCCAAATGCACACTGAACACACAAATACACAAAAAGACCAGCTGGTTTTAAATTAATTTAAAAGTTAAGAGAAAACTGACCCTTTTATCTAATAAGGTATTCAGTTAATGTTCAATATGTTACTTCTATAAATCTTAATTGTATTTCTCATTAAAGAAACCTAAATATTAATGGGTGTCTTTATGTTCACTTACTGTGCTGGGCATCAGGCTTAGGAAGTTGTCTAGGATATAATTCTCACCCTCAAGGAATATAGAAAGGTAAGTGCCAGGAACTCTTCTAAGCTCTGAGGGTCCAATGTTGAAACGGAGAGAGAAGGTCTTTGTTCTCACAGAACTTCCAGACCAGAAGGCAGATACTGACATTAAAGAAATACCCAATTACAAAAACTTTAAGGTAATTCCAAAAAGTGAAACATGCTACAAGATAATAAAACAACATAATATGACAGAAAGCTATTGTCTGACTTCTTTAAATAAGGACTCAGGAAAGACTTTCTGAAGAACTGACATTTAAGTTGTGAACAGATTGACAAAAAGGGGCCAGCTGTGAGACAATCTGAGAACAGTGTTCTAGGCAGTGTGAGTCCAATTGCAAAGGCCTTGAGTCTGGAATAAACTTGGCTATCACATAAATAGCTAACTATTTCGAGTGAGGGAAGTACTTTAAAAGATCCTAAGAAGAGATATTGGCATTCTAACCAGTCAGTGATTAAAGTTCAAAGCTGGCCACAGAAGTCCATCAAGATCATCTCATTCAGAGCACTTTCAGAGTGAGCACATGTATGTAGAGTGTGTTTGCCTGCTCTGTTAACCACAAATTATTCTTGGCTGTCAACCATGAATTGGAAGCCACCCTTAACTGGCTTGGCTTCCTCTGTCACTATCTGTCGTGCTGTCAAGTTTTTGGCACCCCTGTATGCCTGTGCTAAAGTGGCGATCTTAACCACTGCCATCCACCCATCCATTCCACCCCACCGCGGTGTCTGTCCCTGGCCAGAGACTTTCCAGCACCTGAGCCATCAACTAGCACCCTTTTATCCCAAAACATAAAGTGTGTGCTAGTCCTCCTGCCAAATTAATCTGTTTGTGGCTATCACCCTGGGAAGCAATTTGTTGATCAAGACAAATGCAAAGAACTTCATTTAGGAATTCTGTATTAAAGTCCTACTGAGATGTTAATTGAAACTTTTATGTTATCTGTGAAAAATTATCTGAATAGATTTATATATCTCTGCCTACAGCGTGGACACAGGGATGCATGCTTTCCTTGTCTGACACATTTTCAACTCTCATACACACTCCTATATCACTGATACAAAATTTAAAGTGGAAATGGGGGAAGTTTTGTTCTTTTGTTAGTTTCCTAGCTCTTTTCACCTAGAAATTGGTTTGGGTGCCAATTTAAAGTACAAGGCCAAAAAGTCAGTGACTTTACTGTAGAGGTACAAAGCCAAATCAAAAGCTGATGAGAGAAGAAAAAAAAAAAA
>NW_007739850.1:0-260 GCF_000696425.1 Galeopterus variegatus
ACTTAGACAGAAGAAGACAGGCTGGCAGCCCGGTCATCAGAGGGTGGGGGTGGCCTCCCTGAAGAGGAGTCTCTGGATCTGCTCTCAGGAGGGAATGAGGAGACAGTGACAGCGAGTGAGTGGAAGACGAGTTATGTCCTTGTGCTGTAGGGGAGAGATGTGGTGTTTTCAAGGATCTGAAAGAGCAGCGACAAACATCAAGGGACCTGGGATTCAAATGAGTTCAAGGCAGATGTGACTTTTTTGTAAGTGAAGTATTT
>NW_007739850.1:2786-3903 GCF_000696425.1 Galeopterus variegatus
TAGTGCTCACCAGGCCTCAAGAAGCTCATTAGGATGTGGGGGTTGCCTCATTCAGCAAACCAGATGAGAGACAGACCCTGAGGCTCCATCTGGGCTGGTTCTCCCCAAAGAGAAGAGGAATTCCAGCAGGACCGTGCCACCTGAGCCAGCGCTCTCCTCTCCTATGTGATGTGTGGTCATACCTGAGGCCACGTGATTTATTATGAATTCCTAAGCCATTTGTGCTTTCTCCAAACCTGACAATAGTTTTCATAGCTATGAACAGCTCACCCTGCCCAGATTACAATAGGCATGCGGGGGTCCTAGGAGGACGGAGGAGCCACTCAGAGTCTCCCAGCCCAAGAGGGGCCAGACCAGGACCAGAGAGGAGACCTGATTCTAAGGTCTGACCTACAGTGCTCAGGGGACAGGTAAGAGTCAGAGCGGGGCAGGGACATACAGGTTCCTGTCCCNTCTCTTCATTACAGTTCACCGAGCCTCCAGTGTTCTGTTGTAGCAACACTACATTGACTACAATAATGACCAAGGGCGAAGACTGAAGAAAATGTGAAAACCTGTTATCCTCATTCAGTTGTAACCATCGTGATTCAAGTTTACAAGGTGCACATGCATGAGGTGGGGGTGGGTAGGTGATATTCAGAGCTGAAATTCCGTTTTTAGGGACAGTTNTCAAAAATCACAAATTTAAACATCAGCTGTGTGGAGAACACAAACTCTAATAAAATATATGTAGGCGTTCATGTTATGTGACTGCTGTGGTTGTATGTGGTTTGTTCTCATGAACAGTCAGGTTAAAGTTTACTGCCAATGGGGCAGTGAGGGGAGGTGGGGCCTACCGGGAGGTGTTTCCTTCGTGAACAGATTAATGCTCTTCTGTGGGGTGAGTGAATTCTCCCTCTAGAGAGAGTTCCAGGAAGGATGGGTCGTTAAAGAGCATCTGGCTTCCTCGGTTTCCCTTCTTGCTTCCTCTCTTGCCATGTGATTCCTTTGCACACACCTGCTCCCCCTCCGTTTTCTGCTATGAGTGGACATAGCCCAAGGCCCTTTCCAGGTGTGGCTGCTCATTTTTGAACTTTCCAGCCACCAGAATCATGAGCCAAATAAACGTCTCTTCATT
>NW_007739850.1:5877-6711 GCF_000696425.1 Galeopterus variegatus
AGCTCTCAAGCCACCTGATTGGACATTTTGACAGCATGAAAGGAGACAGGTCTCAAGAGAAGCAGAGAGGAGAGGGGACTCCCCTTAGTCCACACCGTTAGCCCTCCAAACTCCTCTTCCTGAGCCCAAGAGAACCCTGCCAGAACCTCAGGGCTTCCACAGAGGGTGCTGTCACGAATTTGACCTGTGAGGGTTCTCACTAGCTCAGCCTCTGTTCTGGCCTCTGTCCCTCCTCTGCTCTGCCCCTGGTGAACTCAGGAAGGATCTGCAGTTCCTGTGGGGTACAGAGTCCTGTCCTTGGTGCTGACCCAGACCCCGTGGTCTAGAAGGAACATGGAGTTAGGAAAGTGGAGCCAGATTCTGCATTCTCAAGACTCAACTCTACCTTTCTCCATTATTAGCTCTGGGGACTCTGAGCCCGGGGGCTGTGCCCTCCATGGTGTTGAGTACAGAGAGCACTGGAGGAGGAGCCCAGGAGCAGGGACCAGCCCTGCCTCCAACACTGAGTGAACTCATGACAGATCGGGTCATTCTTGTGACTTTGATGATCACTTAAGGTTGATGTTTAAGGAGGAATTGTCATGTGTCAATTCTCTGCCTCATGCTACAAACACATTATGCCACTATTTTAAATACACAGCTGAGCCCAAAATGTAATCAGAAGAATTTGACAGTGAACATTGTGTTGTCTAGCTGATCACGGTGATACTAGAACTGAAACAGATGGCTCAGTAGCCTACCAATTCTTTTTTGATATTTACGAGCACAGATATCCACTTCTAGAAAGACTACAAATGCTACTGGGTCTTAGTAGAGGCTGTCTGCTTGACTATG
>NW_007739850.1:7106-9989 GCF_000696425.1 Galeopterus variegatus
TTTGACAGTGAACATTGTGTTGTCTAGCTGATCACGGTGATACTAGAACTGAAACAGATGGGTAGCCTACCAATTCTTGTTTGATATTTACGAGTACAGATAGCCACTTCTAGAAAGACTACAAATGCTACTGGGTCTTAGTAGAGGCTGTCTGCTTGACTATGGGACATTTAGCTTACCATGTGGCCTGAGCTGCCTTCATGACTGGGTATTCTCTGATTCATCAGTCATAAGGTTGTACATTCACAGCAGCTGTCCATTATCAAGTGAAATTCTATGTATGAGATCTGATTGACCAGATCACAAGGTATAATTAAGTGTCATGAAGAGATGGCTCAAATAGTCGTGAACCAAACTCCTGCTGCATTGTCTTCTCTGTCTGCCCACACCCATGACCTCATGAACAGATCTCTATGAGCAGCTGACTGCCGAGGGAAGCACTCAGGCCCAGTTTACACAGGTTTCTGTCTGATATGCAACCACTGCCAACAGTGGTCAGTTGTAGCACTACAGCCCTATCTATTCTGGTACCTCCCTGAACAGCAGTCGTGGAGGAACATTCTCAGAGTGATACAAACCTTAAAGCAGATTTCTGTTTCATTTTGCCTAGAAAGAGAGATGGCCAGAATATGGGAAGACTCGTTCTGTAGATACCACCAGCCTCCTACTCCAGCCACTGCTGCTACTGTCCAAGTGTCTCAGTAACAAAGTGCCCATGGTGGTAGGTTGGCGGTTATTTGTGAGCTCATAGAAACTGGTTTTCACTCACTAAAACTGATCTGACTACAGTCATCATTGAGTGACCACCTGCTGACTGGAGAGACAAATATTGAATTCCCTAAGTGATACCATCCTCCATGGGAAACAGCCACATACCAGTTGAGATTAATTATATTAGACCCTTTGCATCATGGAGGGGATAACTCTTTGTTCTTACTGAAATAGACACTTACTCTATGTAGGGGTGTGCTTTCTTTGACTGTAATGCATTTGCCAAAGCTATTATCCGTGGACTACAGGACAACTCCATGATTAAGATAATCCATGTGGGGGTGTCTGAGCAAGTAACTAATTTCATAGGAAAGAAATGGAAACAATGGACCATATTCATGGAATCAACGGTTCCACCTTCCCCAACAGTGTTTAGCACCTGGCTTGGGTGAATGTTATAACAGCTGCTGCAGATTGTTACCGCTAGGTTATTTGCTAGGTGGCAAACACCTGTATAGTTGGAGCAATATCTTCTGGGGATGCAGCATATGTTCTAAGTCTGTGCTCAGTATATGGTGCTGTTTCTCCTGTAGCCAGCACTCATAGGTCCAAGAATCAAGGGTGAAAATGGCAGTGACTCCACTCACTATTAGCTGAAGTCATCCACCAGCACAATGTGTGCATCCTCTCCCTAGGACCTTGTGCTCTGTTGGTCTAGAGGTCTTAGTTGCAAAAGGAAAATGTTTCTTCCAGGAACCCCAACAATGATTGCATTGAACTGAAAACTGAGATTCTCCCCTTGTCCCTTTGGGCTTCTTATTCCTGCATGGACATCTTCTTCCGACTGTCCTTCTACTCAGGCTCTCTTTCCACAACTCACATCCTGGCCAAGTAAATATCAGGACAACCTGGTCCATCCTGCCATCCTTTAATCACCTCTGCCATCCCCTCTGCAGAGCCTGCCTGGAGGGTTGGGAGGAAATGGCAGCCTGGGGTTTCAGATCTGGGTATTCTGGGCCAACCTGCTCATGGCTGTGTCTACAGACCTCCTGGGGCTACAGGAATAGTGTGNGGGTGAATGTTATAACAGCTGCTGCAGATTGTTACCGCTAGGTTATTTGCTAGGTGGCAAATACCTGTACAGTTGGAGCAATATCTTCTGGGAATGCAGCATATGTTCTAAATCTGTGCTCAGTATATGGTGCTGTTTCTCCTGTAGCCAGCACTCATAGGTCCAAGAATCAAGGGTGAAAATGGCAGTGACTCCACTCACGATTAGGTGAAGTCATCCACCAGCACAATGTGTGCATCCTCTCCCTAGGACCTTGTGCTCTGCTGGTCTAGAGGTCTTAGCTGCAAAAGGAAAATGTTTCTTCCAGGAACCACAACAATGATTGCATTGAACTGAAAACTGAGATTCTCCCCTTGTCCCTTTGGGCTTCTTATGCCTGCATGGACATCTTCTTCCGACTGTCCTTCTACTCAGGCTCTCTTTCCACAACTCACATCCTGGCCAAGTAAATATCAGGACAACATGGTCCATCCTGCCATCCTTTAACCACCTCTGCCATCCCCTCTGCAGAGCCTGCCTGGAGGNTTCTGGGCCAACCTGCTCATGGCTGTGTCTACAGACCTCCTGGGGCTACAGGAATAGTGTGACACAGATGGGAAGGGGTTTGTGTCTCACTTCATTGTTTGCCCGTGTCACTGTCAGCTCATCACTGCCAATATCCAACACCTGACAGTGATAGTCAGCCTCATCCTCAGCCTGGGGCCCACTGATAGGGTGGCTGTGTTCCCAGATTTAGAGCCAGACAATCGGTCAGGGATCCCTGAGGACTGGTCACTATCACTGTAGATGACCAGCATAGGGGCCTGGCCTGGCTTCTGCTGGTACCAGTGCACAGCATATTCTTCTAAAATGTCTCCCTGGCAGGTGATGCTGGCCATCCCACCTGGGGCCACTTACACTGAAGGTGGCTGAATCAGCTGAGAGGAGGCCATGGAGGCCGCAGGAGACAAGAGGAGAGGGGAGTCTGAAGTTGGAGGTCTCATTCCCAGGGGTCCCACACCATGTAGCAGCCCCTGTGCTGAGCTGAAGGCCAGGGCCTGGCTGAGCCCTGGGAGGCAGCACCTGTGCAGAGAGTGAGGATGGTGAGCAGGGGAGGGGCC
>NW_007739850.1:10133-33689 GCF_000696425.1 Galeopterus variegatus
AGGCCATGGTGGAGACGCCCCAGAGCTCTGCCTCTGAGCCCACAGCTGGGGAGGGGCTGCACCCTCTCTTGTCCTGAGGAAGGGAGTCTCTTCCTGCAAATCTACTTCTTTCCTCCCTGCTGAACAGAGCTGGGCTGGGCTTCTGTGAGGGTGTAAAAGTGGGCCCTGTCCCCAGGGCCTAGGTCAGGTTCCCAGACTCTCTGGAGCTGAGTGAGAAAGGACTGCCCCAACACAGGTGCATGCACCTCGGCCTTGCCCTGGGCGTCACTGGTGTGGCGAGTCCCCTCAGTCATCCTCTTTACACACACACACACACACACTCACACTAACCCACACATGTTCACACATGCACATACACAGGAAAGACTGTATGAAGAAGGAAACATTGCAAAGGTTATAGATTTACTCAAAGAATTTCAGAGAATGTGACTAACAGGGAGAAATCAAGATGGTTCTAGAAAAAGAGAGAGTGAGAGAGACAGAGAAAGAGGCAGAATGAGCCGGAGAGGAAAGGTTACCTCCTCAACACACTTTCATGTGGGGCCCAGAATTTCTGGCCTCCCCTTCACACTTCAGGTGACGTCACTTCCATCTGGCCTCTTTGGGCAGGTCTCGTGACCTCTTTCTGCTGTTCCCTGGATGAAACTGTACAATAGGATATCAGACCCAAGAAATTTTCCAGCTGTAACAATGACATCATGCAAATTCCATTTTGGAGGACTCTGCTAAGGCAGAAGCTGCATAGCACTCCTGATAAAGTTTTCTTCCTGGTCTCAGGATCGCCTGACAGTCTGTAAAGTCAACGGCTGCACGTGTGGAAGAACCCAGGAAGTGAGACTTTTCCTCCACATCATTCTTAGTCACTTTGACATGGCGAGAGCTGGTGATGTTTTCTTACAGAGACCCTGATCCGGCTGTGACCTTGACAATGAGAAATGTCCTCCGACAGGGCCCTTTGGCCCTCTCTGACCACGGTGTGTAGCAGGAGCCACCTCCTGGATTGGTTACTGATGGATCTTGGACATGACCAGCACCATCTTGGACGTGACCAGCACCATTTTAGGCAAGGCCCAGGACAAAATGTCCCCAACCCCTCCCCCATTCCCTTTACGAGAAGCCTCGTGACTTCTGTGAAATAGCAACTCTTTTTGCTTCTGCCTGGGTGCAATGCCCATCCCTCACAATGCCCCTCCTTGATTGCTTCAGCCAGCCCTTGGCGTCCTACAGTCTATTTAAGCTCTCCCACCCCCAGGCCTGGTGCTGTCCTCCATTTTGATGGCAGCCCGGCAGATTCTTTTCCTTTAATAAAGCTTGATTGGTACCCAGCCTTTTGGCTCACTTTCTTTCATTTTGGTGCAGAAAGCTGGGAAGGGTTCTGGCTAATGATGTTGGATGATCTCCACCTGGGTTGACTGGCCCTTGGCTGCCCTTCCTGGACCTGCTGAACCAGGTACATTCACGACTCTCTCCTTTTGCTGTTTCAGACCAACACATCCAACATCAGCCTCAATTCAGGGTGAGTCAGTGGGTCTGTCCTGCTTCTATGGGTTCCCCCGACTACTCTCTATGGCTATGGTCTCTATGAAGCCCAGGTGCCTGGCCGAGGGACCCCATTTTGTGCCCCCCAGCTATTTGAGGATGCTCCTCTAGCCGATTGGTGGCTTTTCTCTTGAAAAGAAGGTGTACAACAAAGAGGATGCTCTTTGTTGGCACCCTTCTTCTACCAGGGCTGCCTGTTTCCTTTCTCACCCTTCACATGGGATCTTCACAATCCAAACCTTCATGCTCTATGCCCTTGGGCTGTCTCCTGGACAATCTCTCGGCCCGCAGGAAGACATTAAAACCCAAATGCCTCATTTCCTATTACAACAGGGTTTGGACAATGGATCCCAGTGGCCACAAGATGGCACTCTTGATTTAGATACTCTTAGAGGTTCAGACAACCCTTGTTACTGAAACAGCAAAACTGGAGAGATTCCTTATGTTCAAGCCTTCTTCTTCTATCTCTGCCTTCTGTCTCTGTCATAACTGTCCTATGTCTCAAATTCTCCTAGCTCATGCTGTACCCCCCCTTCCGGACTTGGATCAATCTTCTGATCCATAAGACCACTCTGCTCCCCGACCACCTCTTTATGCTCCAGATCCTTCAGCAGCCCCTTTACTTTTTCCCTGTCTTCCCCCTACCTGGCCTTAAGATGCTTGTCCTCAGCCACCTAACCTCTCTCCTTCTCCCACTTCATCAGGTAACAACCCCACCTCAGCCCCGGCTCCTTTATACACACCATCCCTGTGAAGTGGCTGGGATGGAGGGAATTGTCCGAGTCTATGTCCCTTTTTGTCTTTGGGCTGTTCTCAAATTGAAAAATGACTGGGATCCTTCAGGACACATATTTGTCCCCTGAAGACAGGGAGCAAGTCTGGATAATGGCCCAATAGGCAGACGAGGTACATGCTCAAAACAACAGGTGGCCTGTGGGAGCCATTGCTGTACCTTGCATGGACCCAAATTGGGACTACCAGGCTGGCCACAGGGCTCGGGTCTCTGGGATAACATGATCACACACTTGATTTATGGCCTCCAAAAGGCTACTCACAAGCTGGTCAATTATGACAAGCTTAGAGAAGTCACACAGAGATCCCAGCGAGGGGATCACACTGAAAATCCCAGCGAGTTCCTAACCCACCTCTCTGAGGCTTTACGTGAATACACATGTATAGATCCAAACTCCCCTGCAGGCATGGCCCTCTTACACTCTCATTTCATTACCCAGTCAGCCCCTGATATTTAAAAAAAGTGATAAAAGAGATCGGGCCAAATATCAGCTCCTGGCTAATGCCATCCGAGGCTCACATACCCCAAAGCCAGCTGCCTCAAGAGGCAAGCCACCCAGGAACTGCTTCAAATGCAGTCAACCTGGCCATTGGGCATGGGCCTGTCATAATCCCAGGCCCTCTCCCAGGCCCTGTCCTCACTGCAAACAGCCAGGTTGCTGGGGAGTTGACTGTGCCATTCACCAGAGAGGGAGTGGCCCAGTCCCCAACCCACAGCCTTTGGCTTCATGGCCATCCCTACCAGAGCTGCTTGGCTTCACCCAAGAGGAGGACTGATGATGGCCAGGGTCCAAGGCCCCCACAGAGATCACCATGTGTGAGCCCAGGGTAACTTGCCTCATAGCAGGTAAGCCTGTCTGTTTTGTCATCAGTACAGGGGCCACTTATTCTACCCCTCCTGAATGTGTAGGACCAACAACCCCATCCTCTATCACAATAGTAGGGGTCACAGGATCAGAATACTGCCCATGGATCACTCAACCCCTTTCCTGCATCCTATACCACACCCAATTCACACCCAAATTTTTAATAATGCCTCAATGCCCAGCCCCCTTACTGGGTTTGGACATCCTTTTGAAATACAAAGATACTTTTACCCTAAACACTTTAAATCTAGCTATAATACTCCTGTTACAGGCTTCCCCCAGACCTAGCCCCTGAGGCTTGCACCTTCCCCTCCCCCGGACAAGGTTTTTTTTTTTTTTTTCCTTTTTGTTTTTTTTCGTGACCGGTAACGGGATCGCAACCCTCAGTGTTGCGCCCATACCGCGACTGGCAATGGGATCACAACCCTCAGTGTCGTGCCCACACCGCGCTCAACCAGTGAGCGGACCGGTCTCTATATGGGATCCGAACCCTCCGTGGGAGCGCCGCCGCACTCCCAAGTGCCGCACTCTACCGAGTGCGCCACTGGGCCGGCCCCCCCGAACAAGGTTAATCCTGTAGTATTAGACACTTCTTCTCCCTCCATTGCTACACACCATTCCCCTGTCCTTATTAAGCTGCAGAACCCCTCTTTGTTTCCTAATGTCCCACAATGCCCATCGCTACCAAACACCTACTAGGCTTAAAACCCATCATACACAAACTCCTTTCTTCTCATCTCTTATGGCCTACCCACTCACCTTTTAAATACAACCCCTAAGGCCTAATGGCTCATACCATTTAGTACAGGACTGATCCTGACATGTGCCATTCCCAACAATTTACTTGGACAGTTTTTCCCCAGGGATTTCAGGATAGCCCCCATTTCTTCAGCCAGGCCTTAGCTCAAGACTTGTCTGAACTTCCTCCCCAACCTCTAGCACTTTAATACAATATGTGGATGATCTCCTCCTTTTAGCTCCTCCTATGAGGATTCACAGGCCCACACTGTTGCTCTCCTTAATTTCCTGGCCTCCAGGGGATATTGAGTGTCCCCCAGCAAGGCCCAAATTTCTTCCACCTCACCCCCAACACCAGAAAAATAATGGTGGAGTCTAATTTCTGAACTCCCTACTCCTACCACAAAGGGTGAAATCCTTTCTTTCTTGGGGCTTGCAGGGTATCTTCGCCTCTGGATTCCTAACTTTGGTGTGCTAATGACACCACTTTATGAGGCAGCCAAAGGGCATCCTGCTATTCCTGTAGGTCCCACAAAGCACATTCATTCTCTCTTCCAGTGATTAAAAGATGCTGTCCTCACAGCCCCAGCTTTATCCCTTCCAAACCTTCTCATCCTTTTATCTTATATGTCACCAAAACCCGAGGATTGGCTGTCAGGGTTTTGGGGAAGAGGTGGGAGATATTTTCTCCCCAGTTACATACCTCTCTAAACAACTAGACACCACAGCCTGGGGATGGGCCCCCTGTTTACGGGCCTTGGCGGCAGCTGCCCTTTTAGCACAAGAAAGCTCTAAACTAACTTTTGGACAACAAACAGTCATTTGTTCCCCCCATCATCTTCAAGACCTTCTCAGCCATAAGGCCTTGTCAATTGTCTCCCCTTCCCATCTACAACTTATTCACCTTACCTTCATTGAAAATTCCCAGTTCTCCTTTAAACCTTGCCCTCCCTAAAATCCAGCCACTCTTATCCTAAAACACTCACGACCCTTAGAGCACAATTGCATGGAGGCTTTAGACCTCTTTCTCAATCCCTTTCCACACATCTCCCTGCATCCCATTACATGGTTCAAAGATGGGAGTACCACCTCCATGCCCAACTCCTGGGTGGGTTCTGCTGTAGCAAATGTAACACAAGCTATTGAGGCTGCCCCCCCCACACCACTTTCCAACAGGCAGAACTCATTACCCTCACCCGCACTCTCACTCTGGCCAGTAACAAATGAGTACCTTTTCTGGTTGGGTGAGGCTTTTCCCTGCACTTCAGAGTATGCTACAGCAGTAACGCATGCTCTCACCTCAGAAATCATCCCTCGTTTTGGCCTCCCCACCAGTCACTCACTCGCCTACGGGCTGCCCCCCGCAAGCCCACAGGCCTCAGCCCCCTCGAACTTATGTGTGGGGGGCCCTTCACTCTCACTCCTCTCCCTTCCAGCTCACCGTCTTTAGGCCAGTGTCTCCATACTCTTTCACTCATTAGGGATCTTCTTCCAGAACAGGCTAACTGTCTATTACATCATCCTTTCCCTACCACCCCCTCAGACTTTAAACTGAGCCTGGGACAGCAAGTGTATATTAAGACCTGAATCCCAAAGCCCCTCTCACCATGCTGGGAAGGGCCTTATACAGCACTTCTCACCACCCCCATGGCAGTAAAGGTACTAGGAAAGGCCCCTTGGTATCACTTATCCTTGGTAAAACTAGCACCTGAGACTTCACCCCAAAATCTGTTAACACCAAGTCAGAGGGGTCCCTCTGCTCAACCCCAATGCAACGTTTCCTTACACTTTGTCCATTTTAGGACTCACAAAACTGAAAATCTCCAGGACCCCCACTCTTCCCCCAATCCCAAAAGAAAGATGATCTTTCCCCTGCGATTATCCTCACTCTTGCCGACCCGCTTCACAGCCTTTGCACAAGAGCTACTCCAAGGCTGGTCCCGACCTGCTATTGCGAGTTTGCCATCATGGGACATGATAAGTATATGCCACTCTGTGTCCCCAACCTTTATTATACTACCTGTTCTAGTACTTGCTACAGGATTGGCCAGTGCTGCCCCAAAGGGGGGTAACATTATAGGAAGATTTCTCCTGGCACTTCTTTACCTCCTTTCGGTAGGATGCTTCTTAGCAATTTCATTGTGGCAACGTGCCCATTAAATTCTTTTGGCTCAGGGCCGGCCCATGGCTCACTTGGGAGAGTGCGGTGCTGATAACACCAAGGCCACGGGTTCGGATCCTATATAGGGATGGCCGGTTTGCTCACTGGCTCAGCATGGTGATGACAACACCAAGTCAAGGGTTGAGATCCCCTTACCGGTCATCTTTAAAAAAAAAAAAAAAATTCTTTTGGCTCCCTGAGCCTTTGTATCTGTCCTGTGTATTTCCTCCTATCTCAGTGCTCCCCCTTACCTGGAACATGGAGGTTCCAGGTCCACAGGGATGACGCCATCCTCAATGAATCACACTGGCCCCTGAGTGACTCATCTGTCTCCCACTGTGAGAGAACCTTTTTGTGGTCACCCCCATTGATGCAGCCCACATTTCCACAAACGTCTCTTCACTTTCCTCTAATCTCACCTCAGTGGGGACTGTCAGCGTTGTGCGGGGCCTGCCCACACTCTGCCTCACCAACACCAAACGCTACCACTCACTTACCCCCTCCTCATCCACGCCCTAAAACTGGAATATATTTCCTTTGTAAAACTACATTATCCTGTTGCCGGCTCCCTAACGTGATTTCTTACCTATTTGTTTGGCTCATTCCCCCAACACCACCGTCCAGACAGATGGAGAGATTGAGATGGGACTTGGACTAACTTCGGCCCCCCTCTCAGGAAGTGCCCCCACTCCCATATGGCACTAATTGTACCTTTTTAATTGGGGTAAGGATCCTTCCTGCAACTGGGACTGGCATAGCGGGCCCTGCTACTGCCTCTCAATTCTATCAGGAACTCTCAGAAGGACTAAGCATAGACAGCATCTCCTCTCTCCAGCGACAGGTCACCTCACTCACGACAGTCACTTTACAGAACCATCGGGCCCTTTACTTCCTTACAGCCAAGAAGGGAGGCAGCTGCCTCTTCTTGGGGGAGTAATGCTGTTATTACATAAATGAGTCCGGGGTGATCTAAAACAACTTAAACCATTAAAAAGCAAGCACTGATGGCTGATGCAAAAGGTTACAAAACACAAACACACCTTGAGGGTGGCCCCAGTCACTGAACCCTTGGATACCCTGGCTTATGCCCCTACTAGGACCCCTAACTGTGCTGGGACTCATCCTACTTTTTGGTCCCTGTCTCTTTTGGTGTTTTTCTAGTTTCTTGCAGGAACTTATACAGGTTTTCACCAACCAAAAGGTCACCACGCTGTTCCTGCGAAGAGGATATCAGCCCCTCAGAATCAGCGACCATTCCCCAGAAGAATACAGCCTCCCCACATGAATACCCTGCTGCCTAATTGTTTTGCCCGCCAACATAACTCTTTTATTTTTTCTGTATCTTTGCCCATCTCCAGCAGGAAGAATGAGACCTTCATCCCTTTTCCCTTCTCCTTATACTTAAAAGGTGGGAATGATGGATCTTGGACATGACCGGCACCATCTTGGATGTGACCAGCACCATTTTAGGCAAGGCCAAGGACAAAATGCCCCCCCCCCTCCCCCATTCCCTTTACGAGAAGCCTCGTGACTTTTGCGAAATAGAAACTCTTTTTGCTTCCGCATGGGTGCAGCGCCCCTCCCTCACAATGGCTCTCCTTGATTGCTTCAGCCAGCCCTTGGCGTCCTACAGTCTATTTAAGCTCTCCCACCCCCAGGCATGGTGCTGCCTCCATTTTGATGGCAGCCCGGCAGATTCTTTTCCTTTAATAAAGCTCGATTGGTACCTGGCATTTCGACTCATTTTCTTTCAGTTACCACCTGCACACAACAGCGATGGCCCTTGTTAGTTTTCCTTTTCCATCCACTGTTATCACTTCTAGCAGCTTGTCTGTCTGTCTGTGTGTGTGTGTGTGTTGGAGGCTGCTGCTGACTTTCTTCTAACTTATAAGCACCAGAGGCCCAGGGGGCAGGGACGTGGTGTGCGCCACACTAGGGGTTTGGATGCATTCCCTACAGTCCTCCCACTCCTGTCCTGTCAATGGCATTGGAGGGATCTGCCCATTGAGAAGGACCTGCTGGAGAGTTCATTTGGGAAAAACTTACTCTAAATGCTTGATAAAAATGACCTTCAACTGGAGAGTGAAAATGGAGGTGTTCCTGGGAGCGTCTGTCTGTCTGTCTGTGTGTGTTGGAGGCTGCTGCTGACTTTCTTCTAACTTATAAGCACCAGAGGCCCAGGGGGCAGGGACGTGGTGTGCGCCACACTAGGGGTTTGGATGCATTCCCTACAGTCCTCCCACTCCTGTCCTGTCAATGGCATTGGAGGGATCTGCCCATTGAGAAGGACCTGCTGGAGAGTTCATTTGGGAAAATCTTACTCTAAATACTTGATAAAAATGACCTTCACCTGGACAGTGAAAATGGAGGTGTTCCTGGGAGCCCTGGGCTGACAGATGTCCCTGCAGGATGGAGCCCTGATGTCCACCTCTCTCCTGCTCCTCCTGAGCCCCTGTCCACTCTCCTCCCAGGAGACCAGCCACCGTGTTCCTCTTGCCCACGTGGGAGTCATCCTGACCATGGCAGCTGCTGAAATTTCCATCTCAGAGCTCAGTCACCAGGGAAACAAGTCTGATGTTCTGGGTTCCTGAAATCACTAGGCAGGATCCATCTGACTCTGCTAGGATCAGTGCTGAGCCCTGCACCTATCCCCTGTGACCAGGGTCAGGGCTGCTTTGGACAGTGTGGCTGCTCCATGTTGACTTGGTTAATGTGGGTACGTGTGAAAGTTTCCTGTTGTTTTATTTTCCAGAAAATCTGGGCAGAAAATCAGCATGTCTGTTAAGCCTGTGTTCCACTCCACAAATGTATTCAAGGTGGGCCATCCCCAGGCCTAAGACTAAGCTGAAAAAACATAGATTTCTCCTCAGCCTCCCCCAGCCCCCATATTCTGATGCTGTCACCAGTGGACATGGGCCAGGCCAGGTCCTAGGAATGTCCTGTGGGCAGGAGCTGGGGCCATCCCTGCATCACGAGCTGAGAATCCACTGCAGCGGGAGGATACCATGCTGTGCTCCACGTCTGTCCTGCCCACAGCCTCTGAGCACGTACGCATGTCCCACTGGACACTGATCTGCACCCAGCCCCAGGCTCATGGCACCTGTCGTGCCCCTGAGAGATGAATGTTTCCTGCCAGATCCTCAGTCCTGACAGGATCCTGCTCATACTCGACAGTGACACAGTCATCATATTTGCTGCAGCTGATTCCAGGGTCATCCCCTGAGAACCCTGAGATCCATTTCCTTTCCCTGAGCAGAGCCCCACAATGCAGCACAGGTCCTGATGGGACTCTGGGGACATGGTCATCTAGGCCAGGCCACTCTCTCAGGGTTGTTTCCTGCCTGAGCTGGTCTGGTCTTCTCAGCATTGTCCCCACAGGCAGGTTTCAAGGAAACGGAATGTTGTGTTGTCAAAATAACTTCAGTGATGACCCGCATTTGCCTCTGCCTAGGCGTGTCCCCAGGGTGGAGCTGCAGGACAACAGGGTTTTCAAGGAGCAGAGTCACATGTTCAGGTCCTGGAGCAGAACATGGGGCTGCTCACCCTGAGTCCTGAGGAGGAAGAGGGGAGGGAGGAAGTTTGGGCCTCACTTCCCATTGTCTCTGTCACTGTGGCTTCCTGTCCTGGCCATCCAGTGTGTGGCTTTACCCACAGTGATGCTCAGTCTCATCCTCTCACTGCAGGTTGGACATGGTGGAGCATCTGTCAGCCCCAGAGCGAGAGTCTGAGAAGCCATTGGGAGTCCTGTGCCCCTTGCTGTGGCTTCTGTCACTGTTAACCCTCATTATATACTGAGGGGTCTTCTCTGGTCTCTGTTGACCCCTGTGATTGGTTCAAGTGCTGTGCTCAGTGCTCAGGTGCAGGTGAGCATGGCCAAGGCTCCTGGGGAGGTACATGCAGGTGGGGCTGAGTCAGCTCCAGCAAAGCCTGGAGACCTGGACACGTGAGATGTCATCAGTGACGCTGAGAGCTCTGGAGACCTTGAAAGACCGGCCCTTGGACCTGTGCATGGGGGCATATAACTGGGGGCTGTGGGGTTTCCCCTGAATGCTCTGGAACACTGTGATCAGTGGAGAAAATGAGGGGCACGAGGAAGAAGGGATACCAGGCTGTGGTGAAAGGTACTTCCAAGAGCTTTACCCTGAAGCTTCCCAGCTGTTGCTTTGTGTTGCTTTGCCCCCCACAGATTTGTCACCCCACTTCCCCTGGGTGACGGAGATGCAAAGGATTACTCAAAGCCCATCTCTACTGAGCAGTGAGAAGCCCCAAAGTGGTTAACTTCCTGCCGGAACTCTCAAGCGAGAGGGAAATTAATGCCAAATTGGGGTTCTCTTCCTGCATTTATTCTCCAGACCAGGAAGGCACAGGAAGAGAACAAAGGTGGGGTTATAGTTTAACAGTATAGGCTGGTAACTTTCAGTGAAACAAGCCAGATGACATTCCAGTAGACAATTAAGTGATCTTATCAACACAGACTTGATCTTAGCAAACATTCCTTCATATAGCAATTTCTTAGTATCTTTCCATAACAATCAGTAACTAGTCTTTGAGCCAGCAACCTGCTGTGCCCCAATTCTTATCTTGTAACAGAGACTTATAGCCTGAGTAATATTTCCTGTCCTTGCGAGGTTAGTATTTGAAACTGCAAGGCTTTGGAAAACCAGGCCCTGTGGAGTACATATGTTTTTTAGTACATTCCACACCTGGCAGGGCCTGGACTCTCCAAGCTCCCATCTCATTCTCTCTGCTTGCAGCTCAAGAGGGAAGAGCAGTAGATGCAAGTCTATTTACCATTCTCTAAAGTGCCTGTCTGAGCTCTTGTCTGAGCCCTGAGCCTGAGGCCTCATGTTGGAAATTTCCTAATGTCAGAAGAGTCAGGTTGGTGTCAGGAGTGGAGAGTGGATTCCACCCAATAGACGGGGCCTTAAAGGAAGCATCAGTCATACCCTGTGCACTTGAGCACTGCCAGAGGACCTGGGGTTATCAGGGTCCCCAAACCAAGGCCTACAGTGTCCCCTGGTGCCCACAGGACAAATGTCACTTTACATCTATCACTAGTTTATACAGAATGACGTTTGAGTCAATAGTATATGCCAGACCCTTTGGTGAGTGTTTTTCATGCACCACCTCATCCATGTGTTCATAATAATCCTACAGCAGCACTATGCTTGAGGTACAATCTCTCTTCCAGTCTACAAATGGGGAAACCAACATCTGGAGGTTGAGCGATGTTCCCGAAGTCCCCTAAAATCTCGACTCAACAGTGAGTTGAGTCAGGATTCCATCCAGGAGACACCTCAGAGGCTGACCTTTCATCCCCTCCTTGCCCTGCCTCCTGCCCTGTGCCCAGCTCCTCGTCCCTCCCTCACCCCAGGCCTCCCAGCCCCTCTTGTCACCACCCTCTCTTCTTTATTCAGGTGCACTATCCTCCCTGAGTTCCGTGGACAGAGGTGGGGGCGCTCTTTGTGCTCCTTCCATGGCAGATAACAAAGGAGCCTGTGTCAACTGTGACATTGGGGACATTCAGATGCCTGGTCATACTCCTGGTGCCAGGCTCTTCTCCTGACAAGTTATGATTAGGAATTTATTTCTAACATGGTCAAGACTGTTGAGTGAAGCCTTTTAATGTTAATAAACATGATTGGCAAGAAAGTGTTTTTCACCTAATCATCTAAACAATGTATTAGTTTTCAAACCTGTGACCACTGAGGATACGATGAAGCTGACTCACTCACAAATGCTGGGACATTGTGAATAGAAATGGCGTGTGAAGCCCTGTGATGGTCACGTGTGCAGACAGGATCCTCCATGCACTGACTCCTTGGACTTTGGTCTAAAGAGATAATTGAGGCAAGAGGAGGGTCACCTGCCACCCATACTCCCACTGCTGTCCTCAGCTGAGTGTGTCACACTCAGTTTCTTCATGCACTTTCCACCCGACGCTCCCACTCCTGAACTCACTGAGCACCTCAGAGCACCCCTGGGGCTCTGCTGTCCACTTGTGCTGGCCTGTGTGACACCTTTGCTTGTGTGTGCTGAAACACTGCTGGATGAAACTTGCTAGGATCACATGGGGAAGACTGACCTTCGTAAAAATGATCCATGCTTGTGGGCTAGGGAAAACATCCCTCTGTGGTGAATAGCAATACACCCAGCTTCACTAAATATTTCTCATGAGCAGCCTCCTTTCTTCTAGATTTACATATACGAATAACTTTGTGATTTGTCATTGAGTTTTTTGAAAGGATCTTCCCAGTGAAATGATCCCTGGATCAACATTAAGAAAAATTCACAAGGAATGTTGTCATCAATAGTAAAAAATGCCTTTGATGGCTCAGATTCATCCTCAAAATTATAGTTATATTAATTTTTTTTGAGAATGGGAGAAATATGAAACACATAATAAACATTTTCTTGTTTTTCAGTGTTTGCAATAATCCTGGTTTTGGTGGAAAGTGGGGCAGACATTCCTGCCTAGTGGGACATCGCCCCCAGGTGGTGTAAGTATATTCTGCAGGGTCTGTGACCCAATGGAACATCACCCACCTAGACTTGCTCTGTCCAATGTGGAGGCCACAAGCCACAAATATCTGCTGAGCCCTTGAAATGTGAGTAGTCAGAATTAAGAACGTGTTGTAGGTGCAAAATGCACACCATACTCAAGGGCTTAGTATAAAAATAAAATGCAAAATATTTTTAGATTGATTACATATTGAAATGATGATACATCAGATAAACTAAGATAAACAAAATATATTATAAAAGTTAATTCTAGTAATTTCTTTTCACTTTCTTAATGTGGCTACTGGAAGATTTTACATTACATGCATGGTTCAAATTATATTTCTAGTAGACTTTGCTGTTCTAAAGAATTGCTACCACAGTATAAAGTCCCACTAGAAGTCACTTGCTTTTAAAAAGGAGTGAGAACTTTATGGAGTTTTAAGGAGGTGCCAATGTCTTACCTTAAGCACAATGAGAGGCCCCAGGATGAAGGTTAAGAACAGAGTCTCTGGGGCCAGAAGACTTCAGTTGCCGGGTCGTCCACTTTCTAGTTCTCATGCAAGTTCCTCATTCTCTCTGCCTCACCTTCCCCATCTGTCAAAATCTGTGTCACAGGTTCACCGTCTGTAAGATGGGGTGATAAAAATGCGTGGCTCATATAGTGATTGGTATTAAGGACTTAAAGACACAAATTGTGCTTGGTTTGTGTTAAGCACATGTGAATGTTTGCTCTTCCTCCTGCTATTGCTATCATTATCCTCATCCTTATTCTTATAGAATAAAACTACCAGAGATAGAGGAAGGGAGTAAAATAGAAAAGTTTTGGGATTGGGATATTTGACATTGGCACCACACCTGCACATGTACACATATGTACACACATGCACGCAAGTACATACATGCATACATAAACACATGCACATAGCCCACACATGGCACTGTCCTGTGTACGGGTCAAAAGGGAGCACATCCTCCCAACTCTTGCCATTCTGGTCAGTGGGCAATCAGGCCCAGGGTCATAGTCCTGGTTCTCAGAGACATCCTTGGGGTGTGTCCCAGCAGGACTATGACAAAACCTCTTTTTGTTGCCCAGACTCTGTGCTGCATGGAATCTCAACTTGTTGTCTTCCTAGAGCTGACCCCACTTTGACCTCGTCATTCTGGAAGGAGGTGCCTAGTTCTGCAGAGACTGTCAGCATGATCTGCACACAGCTCACAGTCGGTTTGTGTCCTGTCATAGTCCACCAAGGGCAGAGAGGAGGCCTGGATGTGCAGGTGAGGATGGATGGGCATCAGGGCTGGGCTGTGCCACTGAGGGTCAGAGAGCCTGGGGCAGAGAGAGCAGGGCCCCCTCACAGTGCTTCCTCCAGGTCAGTCCATTGAGGCACATGGCGGAATTCAAATGGGCTCTTAGGATGCAGCGTTCCCAGCGGAGCTGAGCTAGGCTGTGCTACAGACACTCAGACCCTGTGGCGAGAGGAGAGAAGCAGATAAGCATGGAGTCCTGTGGTCTCTGCAGGAAAGCAAGTGCACTCAGCCCACCCACTGAAGAAATGGGCTCTTTTCTCACTTATGGCCTGGCTTGGAACCTACCAAGACCACCTTTGTCCACTTGGTGGAGATTTGCGCACTCTGGTGAAGTCAGGGATGGAGCCTAGACATTTAGGGATTACTGACACTTGCTAATTCATATAATTCATAACAACTGGGCACCCTGGTTTGATTCGTCTGGAACCAGCTGGGCATATCTACTTAGGATGATGGGCACAGTGAGGGAGCCCCTTCTTGAAAAGAAGAAGATGAAGTCTCCTGTGTCCATCGCAGCATGAAAATCTGCCCTTCAAAGTTCACAAGAGATGAATCATTTTGGGGAGGATGAAGGGTCCTTCTGTGCTGTTAATGCCCCACCTGAGTTCCAGAGAGGATGGAGGTGCATGTCCTCCTTGCAGAGCACTCAAGGGTGGCCTGGAGCCATGACACAGATACTCTTATGGGTCTAATTGTTCCCCCTCAAATTCATATGTTGAAGTCCTAACCCCCAGTACCTCAGATGGGACATTATTTGGAAATAGGGTCATTACAGATGTAATTAGTTATCATGAGGTCATACTGGAGTAGGGCAGGCCCCTAGTCCAATAGGACTAATGTTCTTAAAACATGGAAACACTTGGACACAGACATGCACATGGGAGAAACACCATGTGAACATGAACGGCAAGATCAGGGTGACATATCTACAAGCCAAGGAACAGCAAATATTGCCAGAAACAACCGGAAGCTTGGGGAGAGGCAAGGAAAAGATTACTCCTCAGCCCTGAGAAGGAACCCACCCTGCGACTTCTGACTTCTAGCCTCTAACTTTGTGAGAGAACACACTGTGTCCTTCAATTCATCTGGTCTGTGGTGCTTTGTTGTGGCAGCCCTGGCTAACTAATACAGACACCCCTAAGAACTCTGTCTTCAGGGTGTCACCTGCAGGGATGGGCTTCTTGCAGATGCTTTTGTCTCTCTTCTTATAACCCTCTGGGGAATGGCCTTTTTGCCATGTGCTTTACTCCCCTCAAATGTCTGACTTTGCTCTCTAGGCCTGTCCCAGGTCCCCAGGGAGCAAACATTGTCCCTGGTAACCTTTGACCTCTCTCATGCCTGCCTCCTTTGGCGTCCTGGTGGGTCTCTATTCAGAATCACAGGCAACTCTCCAGCTCTTTCCAGTCTTCTGAGAAATGAGGTTCTGGGCAGGAGGGATGAACAGTGATTCTGATGCAGCAAACCTTGAACATCACTTCAGGTGAATTCAGCATCCCTCCCCCCCTTATTTCCACAGTCAATCTAGCTAAAGGTTTCTCAATTTTCTTTTTAAAGTACCAACTTTTTGTTTTTTTTGACACCCTCTGTCATTTTTCTATTCTGTGTTTCATTGATCTCTGCTCTATTTGTTCTTAGTTTCTTCCTTCTGACAGCTTTGGTTTTGGATTGTTCTTTCTTTAGCTTCATAAGCTGTAATGTTTGCTTGTTAATTTGAGATATTTCTTGTATTTAATGTTGGAGTTTACAGCAACAATTCTCCCTTTCAGCACTGCTTTCTCTGTATCAGATAAGTTTTGTTATGTTCTGTTTGTGTTTTCAATTACCTCAGAGTATTTAAAAATTTTCCTAGTCATTTCTTCATCAACACAATGGCTGTTTAAGAATTTGTTATTTACTTTTTGCATGTGTGTCAATGTTCAGTTTTTCCTCTGTTCTTGATTTCTTTCTTTATTCCATTATGTCAATAGATGATTCTTTGTATAATATGTCTTTACAATTTACTGAGAATTGTTTTATAGCCTAAAATACAGGCCATCCTGGAGAATGTTCCATGTGCACTTGAGGTGACTGTGTATTCTGCTGTTGTTGTGTGAAATGTGTTGCATATGTCCGTTAGGTTCAGTTGGTTCATAGTGCTCTCTACTTTGTATTGATCTTATGAATCGATGTTCTTTTCATTATTGAAAGTGGGGTATTGCAGTCTCCAAATACTATTGTAGAACTATGTATTTCTTCTTACAAATCTGTCAAAGTTTACATCATATATTTGGGGTTGCTCTTATTTGGTGCACATGTGTGTATAATTGTTATATGTTCCTGATTTATTGAACATTTTATCTATCTATCTGTAATACCCTTCTTAATCTCTAATAAATTTGTTTAGCAAAGTCTAATTTGTGTACGTTAGCCATTTCCATTCTGTTTTGGTTACTATTCACACAGCATATCTTTATTTCTACTTTCATTTTGAACCTATTTGTGTCTTTGGGTCTAAAGTGAGTCTCTTAAAAATAGCATATTGGTGGATCATTTTTGCTAAATCCATACTACCAATTTTGTTCTAATTGGTAAGTTGAATCCATCTAAAATAATTACTGATAATGAAAGACTAACTGCTGTGATTTTGCTATTTATTTTATATACATCTTTTGCATATTTCCCCTCTCTGCTCCTTGAATATTTGTCTCCCTTGTTTTTGGTTGATTTCTTCCAGTGTACCATTCTGATTCACTCTTCATTTCTTTTTAGCATATTTTCAATTTATATTCTTAGTGGTTACTATGGGGATTAACACTTATCTTAAATTAATACCTTAATGTCAATATACTATGAATTGATGGCAACTTAGTTTTGTCATCCTACATTATCTTTGCTCCTGTCCACATCCATTTCCTCTTCCAAGTTGGCCCTTTGTATCTGTGTGTTTCACATCCAGAGACTCAACCAACTGTGGGTCAAAAACATCTGGGGAAAAAACCCAATATAAAATAACAATACAACAATAAAAATAATACAAATAAAAACCCAGTCCAGTATAACAACTATTTATACAGAATTTATATTGTAATATGTATTGTAACTAATCTAGAGATGTTATAAAGTATACAGGAGGATGTGCATAAGGTATATGCAAATACTACACATTTAATATAAGGCACTTGAGCTTTCATGGATTTTGGTATCTGCAGACATCCTGAAACAAATCCCTTGTGGATACTCAGAGATGACTGTATTTTTCTTGTCACAAATTACATCTTTATGCATTTTGTGCCCATTTTCATAAATATATAATTATTGTTTTTGCATTTGTCTCTTAAATAATGTAGAAAATATAAAGAAGAGCTAGAAACCAAAAATACAATACTAGCTTTTATGTTTACCTATGCACTTACCTTCAGGCATGATCTTTAATTTATCATATTGCTTTGAGTTACCACTTAGTGTCCTTTATTGCAACCTCAATGACTTCCTCTAGCATTTATTATAGGATAAATCTACCAGGATTACTAAAATTTATCTATGGATATCTTATTCTATCCTTCATTTTTGACTACTAGTTTTGCCAGAAGTGGAATTCTTGGGTGACAGCTTTCTCTATCATCACTTTAAATATGTTACCCCACTACCTTCTGGTCTGCATGATTTCTGATATAAAAATCGGGTGTTAATCTTACTGAAGCTCTCTTGTATTTAATAAGTCCCTTTTCTTTTGCTGTTTTCAGTATGTTCCTTTTGTCCTCAGCTTTTGACAGTTTGACTATAATGTGTTTTATTGCTGATTGCTTTGAGTTTAACCTGCTTGGAGTTTATTGACTATACAATCATGTCTGAAAGCACGAGTTTCATGTCCTAAAATATAGTAATTTAAGTCCCTCAAAATATTGATTCATGTCTGTTAAAGCTCAAATTTATATGTTTCCAGAAAATTTTTATGTTGAAGACTTAATCACTGATATGATGCTATTTGGAAGGGTAGCATTAGGAAGGTTATTAGGTTTACACCAAGTCCTGAGGTTTGGCCCTGAATGATGGGATTAGTGTGCTCATAAGAGTGCTTGAAAGAAGACGAATGCAGATCAGAGCTTTCTCTCTCTTTCTCTTTGCCATGTGATAACACAGTAAGAAGGTGGTCTTTTGCAAGCCAGGAAGAAGCTCATCATCAGGAACTGATTCTGCTGGCATCTTGACCTTGGACTTCACAATCTCAAGAACTGTGAGAAATAAACGTCTATTGTTCAAGCCACCCAGTTATTGTTATTTTGTAGCAGGCAGAGCTGACTATGACAATGTTATCATTAATTTTGGAAGATTTCAGACATTTTTTTAAAAAACAAATTTCTCTCTTTTCTCCTTATACTGTCATTATGTGCATAAGGGTATGCTTGATGGTGTCCCATAGGTTTTTTTATGTCCTTCACATTTTTAGTCATTCTCTTTTCTTTCAGTGTGATTTCAATGGATTAAGTTCATGGATTCTTTATTCTGACTGCTCAAAACTGCTGTTGATCCCCTCTGGTGAATTTTTCACTTCAGCTATTGCACTCTCTTGCTCCAATGTGTGTTTGGTCCTATTATTAATTTCTATGTCTTTATTGATATTCCTTACTTGTTTATACAACATTCTCCTGATTTCCTTTATTTCCCATAATTTATTTCAGTCCTTTGAGTAAATTTAAGAAAGTTAATTTAAATTCTTTGAATATTACTTTTGATATCTGTCCAAAGTCTTTTTGTGTTATGTCTAATGTCTCAAAGCTTCCTCCGAAATGTTTTCTGCTAATTTGTTTTTCCTCTAAATGGGCAACGATTTCATTTCTATTTCTGCTTTGTAAATTTTTCATGAGGTGCAGACTATTTGAATACTGTAATGCAGTGATTGTGAAAATCAGATTCTTCCTCTTCCCTGGATTTGCAGATGTTTCTTGCTTACAAGTGCTGCTGTTCATTTGTTTAGTGACTTTTCCAAACTGCCTTTTGTCAAGGATATATTCCTTGCCAGTGTGATTAATGAAGTTTGTTGACTTACCTTCATAATCTGCAAGTGACCTGACAAAGATTTCCTGGAAAGTCAGACTCTTCTTCTGCATTGCTCTGCATAGTGCAAAGTTTTGAATAGATTCCAGAGTTCCAAAGTGGTGATTCTGATGATTCTTGGCACTTCATTAGTTTTTTCAGTGGAGGACCAATTCCTGGAGCTTAACTCTATCATCTTATGTGATGCTACTCAGAGTGCAAATGGTTTTGTCTGATTTGTTCACCAAGCAAGTAAACAATGTCTGGGACAGTTTGGTAAACTGAAATTCAATTCATATGTGCTGAATATGTATATAAATCTAACTCTATTAAGAACACTTATTGTGCATTTACCTCGAGTCAGACAGTGTGGCCAGAATTTTATACATATATTTTGAGCTGGATCTCAGATCTTTCTGCCCTTTCTCTTATGCAGGTCGTGAGTCAGGTAATTGAAAAGAGATTCTGGCAGCTTTATGCAAGGTAGACATACTTTATTCTTCAGATGGGAGCTTCACAGACATGCTTTATTCTCAGATCCAAGCTCTGCTTCCACTCTGCTCACACTCCATGCTCTGCAAACCAGCAGTTCTGAGCAGTTGTCTCTGTTATATTACAAGTACACAATAGTAGCCACAAGCCAAATGCATAATGTAACTACAACAAATGTGCTGAATCAGTAAATGGGCACAAATGCACAGTTACACTACTTTATTAGAACTTACTTCTAATGAATGTGCTGAATCTTGCCCATTTGTAACAGATGTGAGGTGAGAGAGACTGACTAAGCTGTTTTTTATTTTACACTTGTTTTACTTACAATATGCAATTACCTTTCTTTTGATCCTCGGGTTCTGTTCAATATATAGGTTTCTGATTTTCTGATTGATGATTTCAACTAAAATATTTTTTTTTGCTTTTTTAAAAATTTTTTTATTTTTATTTTGTCAATATACAATGTAGTTAATTATTGTGTCCCATCACCGAAANAAGCTGTTTTTTATTTTACACTTGTTTTACTTACAATATGCAATTACCTTTCTTTTGATCCCCATGTTCTGTTCAATATGTAGGTTTCTGATTTTCTGATTTTCTGATTTCACCTAAAATATTTTAAAAACTCTTCTTACTAAGCCAGTCAAGCCAGTGGAGACACATCACTGTGGTCCTCAACTGCTCCCATGGTGTTGCCAAGTGGGGCTTGAAATCTGCATTTCTCTCTTTGGTTAGTTTTGGGCTATCATAGAAGGCTTCTTGTCAGGAGAACAAAGCAATTGGACCCATGATTTGAAAAATTACCTCTCTGCAGAATAATGGTTACCAGAGGCTGGAGGTTGGGGAAGGAGGAGGAAGAAAAATAGTGGACTAATGGGTACAAAACTATGCTATCTAACCCAAGTGAATCATTGTGCAGTATATGAATATTGAAACAATGTACTGTATTGAAACAACATACTACACCCCACAAATATTTACAAGTAAATGTTAAAATATCTTGAATAAAATCCATATGTTGAAACTTAAAAAAAGTTACCTCTATGAAAACAATAAATAAAAAGATCTACAATTACAGTTGGCATTTTAATATACCTTTCTCAGAGACTGAGAAAACAACTACACGGAAAATTAGTCAAGATATAGAAGATCTGAACAAACCTTTTAACCAACTTGACGTAACTGACATTTGTAGGACACTACACCCCAACAACATAATACACATTATTTTTTAAAGTATATGTGAAATGTATCCATAACTGATCATATTCTGGGTCATAAAATAAATATCAATAAGTTTGAATGGATGGGAATTATACAAAGTATAACTTACTGCAGAATTAAATCTGAAATTTAAGGAAGTAATTAAACTGAAATAAGACCTTAAAAGTTTGGATAATCTTCTATTGTTTGGAAATTTAAAAAGCAGACTTCCAAAGAATCCATGATCAAAGAAAAAATTCCAACAGAAAGTGCAAAATTCTAAATTTTTAGACAAAAATCAATACATACTGAAATTTAGGGAATGCAGCTAAAGCAGTGCTTTGAAGGAAATTCATAGCTCTAAATACCTAACTGGAAAGAAGAAAGATCTAAAAGAAATAATCTAAGCTTTTGTAAAAACCTAAGAAAGGACCAGAAAATAAAATTCAAAGTAAGTAGGAAAAAAGAAAAAATATAGAGCAGAAACAAACATCAACGAAATAGAAAAGAGGAAAACAATAGAGAACATCAATGAAACCAAAATTTGGCTTTTTGTAATGAGTAATTCAGTTGGCATAACTTTAGGTAGACTTATCAAGAAAAAAAAAAAAGAAGAAGACAAGAAGACACAAATATTCAAAACAAGGAATAAAAGAGGGACATCACTACCGACTTTACAGAAGTTAAAAAGGCTATAGGGAATATTATAGATGAGTAATGCCAACATTTTAGATAATTTATTTTTTAAAAATTTATTTATTGAATCAAAATCGATTATATATATTTTTGGGGTTGAACATTGAGATATGTTGATTAAATCAATATTAGTAGCATATTTATTGTTACAAATTGTAATTATTCAAATTGTAATTATGCTTGTCCAACCTCTCCCCTTCCCCCATTCCCTCCCCTTCCCCCTCTAATTACCCTAGATTTCTTCTCTCCTTCTGAAAGAATAATGGTTACTCTGTTAACTTGTTGCCTAGATGATCTGTCCAATGCTGAGAGGTGTGATCAGGTCTCCCAACATTATCATAGAGCAGATGCTTCTTCCGTCACTCTAAAGTGGATTTTGTGGAAAGAGACATCCTCTTCTTTTCTTTGTCTCTCCTGGTGACTCTTCTTGTGTGAATGCACTCCACTGGTTGGTGGACCATTTGCGTGGTGGCTGTGGCTTCTTGCCACTTTTGCAGCAGCCATGGTTATTGTGGTGGCTGTGGTGGGCCACCCACATGGAGGTGCTGTTTCTGGCATGCTCCTTGGCACTGGCAGATGCCTGGTAGTGGGGTGTGTTTGGTCCCCTTCTCCATGCCTCTGGTCCCTGGGCAGGCCCCAACGCACTGGTGCCATGTGCCTGGTTGTGGGAGAGGGGTCCAGTCCCCTTCTTCATGTCCTGGGTCCCCGGGAGGGCCCTGAGGTACTGGTGCAGTGTGCCTGGTTGTGGAAGGAGGATCCAGTCCCGTTCTTCATGCCTTGTGTACCCAGGAGGGCCCCAAGGTGCTGGCGTTTTGTGCCTGGTGTGGGAGGGGGGCCCAGTCCCCTTCTGCATGCCTCTCGGCTGGGTGGGCCCCGAGGTGCTGGCATGGAGTCCTTGGTTGTGGGAGCGAGGTCCAGTCCCCTTCTCCTTGCCTCGGGTTCCTGGGTGGGCCCTGAGGTACTATCATGGTGTGCCTTGTTGTGGGAGGAGGGTCTGGTTCCTAGTTCCATGCCTTGGGTCGCTGGGTGGGACCCAAGGTGCTAGCTCAGTGTGCCTGGTTGTGGGAGGGGGACCAGTCTCTTCTCCATGCTTCAGGTCCCCAGGCTGACCCCAAGGAACTGGTGCAGTTTGCCTGGAAGTGGGAGTGGGGTCCAGTCCCCAGATCCAAGCCTCCAGTTCCCAGGCAAGCCCCAAGGTGCTGGTGGTGTGCCTGGGCCAGAACTAATTTTTTGTCCTTTGCTTCTAACATGGGGGAACTTCCTGTGGGAGCCAGCACTTGAGTCTGTGGTTGTTTAGATTGCTACTTTGCTGCTGTTTCCCTAGGGAAGGCTTTTTGTGCAGCTCAGGGTTTAATGGCTGACCTTATAGGTACTTCCAGCTGTCCAGAGACCCGGTGGATCTGTGTTCTGTAGAATCTCTGATCTGGGCCTGAGTTTTTTCATCAAACTGCACCCCATGCAATTCTGCATTCCTGACCATTCTCCTCTGAGTGGTCCTGTGCTGATTGGGGGCAGATCAGC
This sequence comes from Galeopterus variegatus, assembly GCF_000696425.1. Classification (NCBI taxonomy): domain Eukaryota; kingdom Metazoa; phylum Chordata; class Mammalia; order Dermoptera; family Cynocephalidae; genus Galeopterus; species Galeopterus variegatus. Next base: position 32,970 of record NW_007739850.1, read on the forward strand.
TGTCCCTGCTGTGTCTCAGTGTTCCCCTGGTGGGCCCATCTCCCCCACCACCCATGCTCCAAACACTTCCCATGGGATGGGCCCTGCACCGGTCCCTTGCGATGACTCACCAGTCTCTGAACAGCTCCCTTTTTTCAGTTGTTCTGGCTCCGTCGCTCCTGTGTGGGTCCACGTGAATCCTATTAGTGGTCTTGCTGTCCTGGGGGCCACCAAGGCCCTCTTCTCTCCTGCCACCTCCCAGGAACTCCATCTGAAGGGCACAGCTGCACCTTCTGCTGGCTCCTGCTCCATGCGCTCATCAGCTCCAGACTTAAAGCTGCCGCGGCCCAAAATGATCAGAGCAGATTTTTCATTCTCTCATCATAGTTTCTTCTGCCTTCATGAACTCCTTTGGTCTCTCCTCCTCTTCCCCTGAGCTCCAGTGGCTCTGGTTTGCCTGATGTTACATTTTTATAGTTGTGAATTGGTTGATTTGTGGGAGAGAGTGACGCTGCGGACCGTCTATTCCGCCGTCTTGATTGGATGTCCATTTTAGATAATTTATTTATTATTTATTTATTTATTTATTTATTTATTTATTTATTTATTTATTTATTTATTTCAGGAAATCTTTCCAAACCATGAGTGGAGGATTTATTTTATTTTATTTTATTTTTAAAAAAATTTTTATTTTGTCAATATGCAATGTAGTTGATTATTATGTCCCATCACCGAAACCTC
>NW_007739851.1:0-1716 GCF_000696425.1 Galeopterus variegatus
GAGCTCCCAGGCTGCTGAGTTAGTGTGGAATCCACCATTAGCTCCCAAACTGATGGAAAGGTTCCTGTGTGTTTCTTTTGCGCATGTGCATCCTCTCTCACCTTGCTTTCTGGGACTCATGAAGAAAAGATTAGTGGCAGTGACATACAATAGACCACCAAAGACCCTGAGGAGAGGCTGGGGTGTGAGTTTTTGGGACATTAAGGAATTCAAAAGCAATTGAGTATTTGGGGGAATCAAAAAAGCTACACACAGATGTAAGATGCATGCACTATAATGACTGAGCAGACCTGAAGCTTTTATATTCTGCTAATCTCAAGACTAATGTGAAGAATATTAGTTAAGAATTTTCACAACACAAGCAATATTGCATAGAGTGAAAGAAAAATTTTTTTTAAATGTACAAATAAAGAAAAACACACACAAGACAGATAAAGAAACAGGAAATCATGGGTCATTATTAGGAAGAAAAAATGTTGGCAGAAACCATTTTTTGAAGTACAGATTTAGTAGAAATAGGCTTTAAAACTACAGTCTTAAATATGCTCAAATTGTCAAAGGCAAATGTAGACACATAAAAAAAACTAAGGGAAGTTAGGAAAACAATATATGAACAAAATGAGAATAACAGCAAAGATATAGCAATTATTTAAAAAAGAAAAGAAATTTAGAATATGAAAATACAATTGAATTGAAAAATTCACCAGAGGGTTTCAACAGCAGATTTGAGCAGGAATAGAAAAGAATCTACATACTGAATTTGCAATATTTAAAATTATTGAATCTTAGGAGCAGAAAGAAAAAATGAAGAAATGTGAACAGACCCTAAGGGACTTATTGGACAATATCGAGCTAACCATTATACACAGTATTGAATTGGAAAAGAAGAGAGAAAAAATGAGAAATGGGGATTCTTTGAAGAAAACGACAATCGAAAATGTCCCAAATATGATGAGATACATAAATCTACAAGTCCAAGAAGTTTAATTACTGCCAATATGATAAAGTCAAAGAGACTCAAATCTATATATATTATAATATAACTGTTCATAGAAAAGACAAATAGACCATGTTAAAAGTAGCAAGAGAAACATAGCTCATATGGTACATGGTAACCTGGATAATATGATGAAAATGCTTTACATCAAAGGCTTCTGAAGACATATAGCATGATATATTAAAAGTTGTCAAAGAAAAAACCTGTCAAAAAAGAGTTCTATTTCTGGCAAAAATGTCCTGCAAAAATGAGGAATTTTGTTAGAACAACTCAAGATACACAAAAGCTGAAAGAGTATATTACTCCCATTACTTTCCTAAAAGAAATGTTAAAGAGAGTCACTGACATTGAAATAAAAGGATGCTTGACAGTAACTCAAAGTGAAATAAAGGTATAAAGACATCCAGTAAAAGTAAATGTATAGCAAAAAATAAAAACATGAATTTTTAAAATTTTGATTTGTAACTCTAATATTTTCTTCAAAACTTAAAATATAAATGCACACAAAGTATAAATGCAAAAAATATAAATTTGTGTTAATATATACATGATGTATAAACTTGTAATTATTGATATTGATAATATAAAATAGAAGTGTAACTGTATAAAAGTAGAGCTTTTGTTTGGGATTAAAGCTAAATTCATGACAATTTAAAGTAGATTATTATAACTTTAGAATGCTATATGTAATTGCCATGGTAAACACAAGGGAAAAAACC
>NW_007739851.1:3418-4583 GCF_000696425.1 Galeopterus variegatus
AAAAAAAAATCACCTGAACAAAAATTAACACCCTTTCATGATAAAAACCTTCAGCATACTAGAAGAAGGAATCTTCCTCAACATAATAAAGGCCATATATTAAAAATAAACAAAAAACAGCTAGCAGGAACCTTGATGGTGAAAGTCAGAAAGCTTTGAACCTAAAATTAATAGCAAGTCAAGGAAGACTACATCTACTACTCCTATACAACATAGTATTGAAAGTACTAGCTAGAGTATTAGGGCAAGAAAAAGAAATAAACTATCCAAATTAAGAAGGAAGAGTAAAATTTTCTTTATTCATAGATGACATAATCTTATGTATAGAAAGCCCTAAGGATTCTGCAACTAATTGTCAGAACTAAGAAATAAATTTAGTATAGTTGCATAATACAAAACTCACATAGAAAATCCATTTGCATTTCTATAGAGTAATAATGAACAACTTGAGATGAAAATTTTAAAAAAAATCCACTTACAATAACATGAAAAAAGAATGCAACATTTATGAATAAACTTATCCNACACCACTACAATACTAGTTGGAAACTTTCATACCCAGTTTTAATACTAGATGAAACAACAAGGTGAAAGATCAATAAGAAAATAGAAAGGAAAGTATTATAAACAATTACATGATAAAAATGAATAATCTAGATAAAACAGATAAGTTCCTAGAAACACACAACCTACAAAGAGTAAATCATGAAGAAATGAAAAACTTAAACAGACCTACAACTATTAGAGAAATCAAATCAGTAAGCAAAAACTCCCAGCAAGGAAAAGCCCATATCCAGATGGCTTCATAGTGAATTCCACTAAGTATTTAAAAGAGAATTAACACAAATCCTTCTCAAATGCTTCAAAAAAGTTGCAGAGAAAGAAATACTTTTTAACTCATTCTATGATGCCCTGATATCAAAGCCCAACAAAGACACTAGCAGAAAGAAAACTACAGACAAATATTATTTATAACAATTCCTGCAAAAATTCTCAACAAAATATTAGCAAACCAAATTCAGCAGCATACCAAAAAGTATAAATGATGACCTAGTGGAATTCACTCCCAGAATGCAAGGGTTATACATATATTAGTCAATGCAATATACCACATTAACGAATGAAGAAAAAAACACAGGAGCAGTTAAATTGATGGAAAAAAAAA
>NW_007739851.1:6021-33624 GCF_000696425.1 Galeopterus variegatus
AATGGAATAAAATAGACAGCCCAGAAGTAAATATTTGCATATATTATCAAAAGATATTTGACAAGGGGGTCAAGATTGGCCATGGTAAAAACAGTCTTTTCAACAAACAGTGGTGAAAAACTAGACATCCACATGTAAAAGAAGTTGGAACTTTATCTAACACCATATACAAAAATTAACTCAAAATACATCCAAGACTTAAGCAAAGAACTGCAAGCATAAAACTCTTAGAAAAATCACAGGGTAAAATTTAATGACATTGGATTTGGTCATGATATTTTGGATATGACACCAAAAGTGTAGTCAACAGCAGCAAAAATGTAGACCAGTTTAATCTACTACTCACCAAAACTAAAAACGTTTTTGCAGGAAAGGAAACTATGAAGAGAGTGAGAAGGTAACCCAAAGAATGGGATAAATAGCTGCAAGTTGTATTTCTGATATAACTGAATATAATGAAATTTCCTAGCAGATGCCCCAAATCCTAAATGTTATCTTAAATAGCCTTTGCTCAACTGCCAAGAACATTGGTGTCTTCAGGTTTTTTGTTTCCAGAACTACAACCTCTCAATGAGAACTGATGTGGCTTCTGGGAAACTAGTTGGAAGCAGTTTTTGTCATTTTTTTTCCCAACTCCAAGTTCAGAGACATAAAACTTGCACCAACCAAGCAAGGCAATGATCCCCTAACCTCTGCAACACACAGTACCATGGTCCTTTTGTTTTAATTTATCTGATTTGGATCTCATCCTAAACAGTGCTTTTTATGTTAGTTCAGAATCTTATATTCACAGTGCGATGTGACCAGGGCAAAGGGTAGAGCAGAGGCCTGGATCATTTGCATTGGGAAATGTTTACTTCCTTATAAAGAGAGAAATAGGCAACACCTTATAAATGGTGTCTGTTAAGCATTATTATGTTTACAAAAAACTCCTAAACTACTCAATCTTTGAAAGGTACTTTCTAAATACTAGCATACAAAATAGCCACATTCAACTCAACTCTGAGTCAATTTATTTGCTGTTTTTTAATTTTTTAAATTTATTTTTAATTGACAGATAATGATTGTGTATATTAATGGGCTGCAATGTGATGTTTTGATACATGTATACATTGTAGAAAAAGTCAGTCAAGCTAATTAACATATCTCACCTCAACAACTCACTTTTTTGTGGTGACAATGAAATGTTCAGATTCCTGGGCTCATCTGGGGTTTCAAGGGGGAATAAAGAGGGATTGACCAGGCTGCCCTAGGATAACAGGACCCACTTGTGGACTTGGCTGCAGTGTGGGCTTGAGCTGGAGGAGACATGGGCTCAGGGACAACTGGGTAGGAAACTGTCCACTGCCAGTCTGAGGACACCTCAAGCAAGCCAGACCTGGGGCAGGAGCTTCACCCTCTACTTTGTCTCATTGTGGAAGGTTTCATCACAAACCGTATGACCACGACTATCAGCAACGATCATCTCCTCCTCATAAGATGCTGGTCCCAATTGTACAGACAGACTGAAGAACGAGCAGAGACTGCTACAACTTTGATAGGTTGTGTGGGTCATGGTAAGGAAAGGCATCTAGTGGCAGACTGGAGGCATGAGAGAAGAAATCACAGAAAATGTAGGTGCTTCTGTCTCTATGGGACGCAGAGGCTTGGAAGGAAGAGGTAAAGGGGCTGAACACCAGCGTGCTTCTTCTCAGGTGTTACAGGTAACATCATTAGCCCATCTTGTTCCAATGCAAGCTGCTGAATATTTCTGTACCCTACAGCTCTATGATCACAGGCTTGTGCTTGTGTAAGCAAGAAAACCACAAGCTGCCAGCTCTTTCCTGTGTATATAAGAGACAACGTTGCTCTCTAAAGTGGACCCCTCCTTAAGTAACCACACTTCTTGCCTTTATACCCAGGTGTGATAAAAGCCCTTACCCAAAGTTTGTTTAAAATTATGTCTGTATGAAAAGTTTTATATCTTACTATGACTCGCATATTTTAGCTTCTGTAAGCCAGCTATGCTTGCTCTTGCAAAACATCCTGTGTGCCTTACAGGATGTCACTAGTTGCCAGCTCAAGGTTAAACATAAGAAAACCATTTTGTAAAAACATCTATTTTGGTCCATTTCAAGGGTAGTGGGGAGGGGGAAGGACGGTCAGAGAGTCCCCGCCAAGTGCTAACCGCAAAATTAGGTTATGTACACAAGGCTTGCTTGCATTGGCTAAACGCAAACCAGGCAATCATCCAATCGCACCAAACTAAACATAAAAACCAAAAGTAAATCGGGCTCAGGGCCGCAGCTTGAATTGGCTGCTGCGGTCCCGGCTGCTGGAATAAATCTTTAAAACTCCCTTCTGAGTGTGTCTCCTTTGAACTTTAGCTACAACACAGGGATGCCGGGGTAGGTGCTGACTTGGAAGATAGAGGATGAACCACAGAAAGCTCAGGCTTGAAAAGCCCCTACTCACCTTGTCTGTCTCTACATAGAATTTCCTCCAATGATTAGCAGTGAATTCTCCAGATTTCCAAGATTCACTGGAGGAATTGTCTGGTACACAGGAGCTTCTGCCTGACCAGTGTGGGTTAATGGGGTTGGCAATGATTCAAGCTTTCCACAGTTTGTATACAATCAGGCTGAACATAAACTGATCTCAAGATACCNTGCTTCTGCTTCCTCTTCACTCCTTCCCTGAGGGAGAGGAGTCAGTTTTCAGAGAAGAGCACACACTTGCTCTGCCAAGGTATGTTGACAGTTATTTTTAAAATGTATGTTGGTAGCCGTATTTTCCCCTTGAAGGTGTCCAGTTTTGTTAAATCAATTCTCTGGGGTGAAGGTGTCCTGTGTGTACACAAGAAGTGTGCACTTGAATCCAGCAGAGGTTTACAGTGGGGGTCAATAGGGGGGGTGAGGAGCTGTGCAGACCAAGGGTCTGGAAAATGGGGGTAGGAGCTGTATGGGGGGAGGGGCAGGAGGGCCAGGTGTGGTGTGGAGGGAGGATGGGACACTGTTGCTGGCCTGGGAGGAACTTTGGGGGAAAAAACAAAGACGTTTAAGGGGATATTTATGACGTTTTAAATATTATATTAGATAAAATTTATAATCCATGGAATTTTAGGTAAAACCCACCTCATTAGCAATTGTTTTGTGGAGTGAATTCTATCTCAAGAAAATCTGTTTCTCAAATGTGGCCTCTTAGTGAGAGAAGAAGAAAACTGAGGTCCTTTTCAAGATCACTGCCCCTTCTGAGTCAATGGAATAAAATAGACAGCCCAGAAGTAAATATTTGCATATATTATCAAAAGATATTTGATATCTTTGGTGTTTTAATGTCACACAGTACTATGGTCAAGTCTTACTCTCCCTGGGGCTCAGGCTTTCTGTGTTGACTCAGGAGTTTTCACAGATTCCGAATGCCTCTGCACATGCAGATTGGGAGGAGAGTTTTAAAGAGAAAATTTTAACATTTACGATTGTTTTGGTTAAGCTACTACCAATTCAAAAAAGCTATTTGAGAAAGAAAAGTAGCTCAGAGTGATCTGAGGAATGTATGGTCTGCTAAACTTATCAGGACCAGAGAGATATGGGCAGGGACCTTCTTCAGTCATGCCACCATAACCCATTTCCCAAATAATTGCTAAATTACACGCTTTAGCAGCAGTATCCAGACAAGCTGCCACCACCAATAGATAGAAACTGTCCAAATGTGATTACAGCTTTTACAATGTGACCTTCCCTCTTTTTTGTCCCAAAGCTCATGAAATTTATGATGCAAAGAGAAATGTATAGCCAATCGATACCTACCTTACGTTATTTTAGTAACCAATGTAAATGTTTGGCAAAAAACTTCACAACTTCCCCTTAAGTACTCCTTCTTCTCCTTTCAAAACCCATTTGCAACTGCTGCTGAGCAGAGCACATATTCAGGGCAACTCCACACGGTGCCTCCCGGGCTTCAGTCCTCAACCTTGGTCTAAATAAACTCTTTATTTCACATATTTTTTCCTCAGTTTCTTTCTTTACGTGGACCTTTCTGCCATATTCAGCAGGAATAAGACCCATCTGCTCACCACTCGGTTTTCCCTCTTGTTTTCTGCTCTCAATACCAGTAAGAACCCACTGAGATTTCCCACTCCAGAGGTTTTCACCGGGTATAAAGAAATGAGTTCTTCTGAATCAGATCTCCCTTCCTTGGACCAAGGTTTGTATTTCATTTGGGCTGTTCTCTCTTCCCTAGGGTTTCCCTCTCAGTTCTTAGACAGGAGATTGCCATAAAGAATTTTAGGTTTGTCTGTTTGTTTGTTTTAATCCTCGGTGCTTGGCAGCGGGTTCTGGTTATAGTATTGGCAGCTGCAGTAGTTTCACATTTGGCTGAAAATTACATAACATGCTTTGAAATTACAGCTGTGTCTTACAATTGCAATTTGGGTCTTCCTTTTCTAAGTTGTGATCAGTTTCTGCTAGTCTCAATCTGAAGGGGCATGACTGTAAATTTCTCACTTGGATGCTTAGAGACACTTGCTTCCTATGAGCCAGTCAGGTGCTCCAGGCATCTGGAGACTGCACTGGTGTCAGGACACTTGTCCTTGACTCACTGTGGTCTCAAAGGGTTTCCCCACAAGAAGCACGTGTGCAGAGACTTCCTGCTCAGGTGAAAGGTGCATATAAAGGCTGCTCACCTGGCATCTTGGGCAAACTACTGCTGCAAGGTGAACAGAGACTCCAAGACATGTACAAGAGTGAACTGCTTCTCCTTTGTGACTCTCTGAAAAGAGATCCTTATAAGCAGCCCACTGTGACCCAATACATAGCTCTAGCTTGGTCATATCTGAAAGAGGTTTTCAATTATGAAAAATCACTCTTCAAAAACTATGCTTTTCCTTAAGGGGAAAATCAGCTGATAGAAACACCAGCTGGATCTTTGTATAGTACCTATGGAGCTCCATCTTGCAAATATTTAAGAAAGATGGGTTTGCATACCTCAAGATGACCTTAAATTACAATGGCCAAAATGGTGGCCTTTTGAAATTCCTAATTTAGTGTGCTTGCATGTCCAATTGGTTAAAGCTGGTTTTAGAACCAGACTAATTGGATAAGACTAATTAGACTAAATTTACTTTTGATGGTATCTAAAAGTTCCTAAGAAGGATAGAGAAAAGAATGCCAGGATGTAAATAAGAAATTGGCAGCAACCATTATAAAACAAACAAACAAAAAAAAACCACCAAGAAAACATCAAAAACACAGAATTCTCTTCTCTTTCTCCTCCTAGTGCCCCTCTGCTGCCTTCTTCAGCACTTGTGTCCCTGCTTTTATCTCACCTTCCATGTCCAGAGAGATCCTGTTTTCCACCCCCTTCACCAGAGGAATCTCAACCAATTTCAGAGTCCCCTTGCAAATCTTCTGTTTTGGTTGACACTTTCACAATTAAACCAGTATTTGGGAGATGACAGCTAGCTTTAGAGTATAACCCATGGACCGAAACTGAGCTTAAAAATATTGGGGAAGATTTTCTAGACACAACTGAAGATATAGATAGATAGATTTAAATATTCTAACCTATGAACCTGAATAGTCTTATCTCTTTCAGCTGGTACACATGCTGATAGCAGAAGAAAGACACAGATGACTAAAAAAGGGTAACTGGAACACTCCATTAGAAAACTTTAATAAAAATACTGAGGAAGATCAAGAACAAGTTTGTAACTTGGCAAGAGCTCTTCATGATGCTCTAGCACAAAGTTTGACTAAGTTACGCTAACCTAGGATTGGTAAATTTAGTGCCAGCCACCGTGGTAATACGATTAATCCAAACAAATAAAGCTCGGCATAAAGCATTTAGGGGTACAAACAACAAATAAAGTTAAATCGCATCCAAACTGTAAAAAGCCATAGCCAAGGACAAAATAAACCACGAAAGTGACTTTACAATAGCCTGAACACATGACAGCTGAGGTCCAAACTGGGATTAGACACTCCACTATGCTCAGTCATAAATCCAAGTGGCGAGTCAAACAAAGCTGCTTGCCAGCATACTACCAGCAACAGCCCCAAACTCAAAGGACTTGGTGGTGCTTCACATCCCTCTAGAGGAGTCTGTTCTATAATCCATAGACCCCAATATACCTCACCATCCCTTGGCAACTCAGCCTGTATATCGCCATCTTCAGCAAACCCTTCCAAGGCGCAAAAAGTAAGCGCAAGAATCTACATAAAGACATTAGGTCAAGGTGCAGCCCATGAGATGGGAGAAATGGACTACATTTTCTGACCCAGAACAAGCCACTCATGACAGCCCTCATGAAAACTGCAGACCAAAGGAGGGTTTAGCAGTAAACCAAGAATAGAGAGCTTGATTGAAAAAGGCTATGAGGCATGCACACACCACCTGTCATCCTCCTCAACTACCACTGCAGGTGAAATTTCTACAAAAGCCACTGCCAACAGACCTCGAGGAGACAAGTCATAACAAGGTAAGTGTACTAGAAAGTGTACTTGGACACACCAAAGTGTAGCTTAACCTAAAGCATCTGGCCTACACCCAGAAGATTTCACGCCAACTGACCACTTTGAACCAGCTCTAGCCCAGACAACCCAAACGTGAAAAAAGAACTTAACTCTAAACCAAACCATTTAAACACCTTTAAAAGTATAGGAGAAAAAAATTATCCACAGGTGCTGTAGAGACAGTACCATAAGGGAAAGATGAAATAACAAGCTCCAGTACCAAATAGCAAAGATTCCCCCTTGTACCTTTGACATAATGGATCAACTAGAACAACCTTGACTAAGAGAACTTTAGCTGAAAACCCTGAAACCAGACAAGCTACTGACAGGCAGTCACAAGGACAAACTCATGTATGTGGCAAAATAGTGAGAAGACCTATGAGTAGACGTGAAAAGCCAGCCGAGCCTGGTGATAGCTGGTTGTCCAGAGCAGGATTTCAGTTCAACTTTAAATTTACCTGAAGAACTCACTGCTCCAAATGTTAATTTAAATGCTGGTCTAAAGAGCTACAGCCCTTTAGACACGGGACTCAGCCCCCCATAGAGAGTAAGCTACTAACCATCCATTGTCAGCCTAAAAACAGCCACCAATTAAGAAAGCGTTCAAGCTCAACAACCACAAAAACTTAATTCCTACCACCTGCACAAACTCCTAACACCCAACTGGACCAATCTATAGAAGAAATACTGTTAATATGAGTAACAAGAACCCTGTTCTCCCTGCATAAGCCTATATCTGACCGGATGCCCACTGATAATTAGCAATACAATAAAAATTGTCCAACCAAAATCCACTTATTCCTTCAATTGTTAACTCAACACAGGCATGCATAAAGGAAAGATTAAAAGAAGCAGAAGGAACTTGGCAACTGTAAACCCTGCCTGTTTACCAAAAACATCACCTCTAGCATTACAAGTATTAGAGGCACTACCTGCCCAGTGACATAGTTCAACAGCTGCGGTATCCTGACCATGCAAAGGTAGCATAATCATTTGTTCCTTAATTAGGGACTTGTATGAAAGGCCACATGAGGGTTTCACTGTCTCCCGCTTCCAATCAATGAAATTGACCTCCCCATGAAGAGGCGGGGATATAAAAATAAGACGAGAAGACCTTATGGAGCTTTAATTAACTAACTCAAGCAAAACAACATAAACTTAACCCAGGCATCAGCAACAAAACCCTCTAAGCCAGAAATTTTGGTTGGGGTGACCTCAGAGTAAAAAAAACCTCCGAATGACTATGACTTAGACCAACCAGTCAAAGCAACACAATCATCAATTGACCCAAAACAATTTGATCGACGGAACAAGTTACCCTAGGGATAACAGCGCAATTCTATTCTAGAGTCCCTATTGACAATAGAGTTTACGACTTCGATGTTGGAGCAGGACACCCCCATGGTGCAGCCGCTATTAAATGTTCTTTTGTTCAATGATTAAAGTCCTACATGATCTGAGTTCAGACCGAAGTAATACAGGTCAGTTTCTATCTATTATTACATTTCTCCCAGTACGAAAGGACAAGAGAAATAAGGCTCACTTCAAAAAGTGCCTTCAACCCCAATGAATGATGTAATCTCAATTCAGCTCATCCCCACATGCCCCACTGAAGAGCAGGGCTCCTTAGGATGGCAGAGCCCAGCAATTGCGTAAAACTGAAGACTTTACAATCAGAGGTTCAATTCCTCTTCCTAACAACATGTATGTCATTAACACGCTTCTACTCATTATTCCCATTATACTCGCAATAGCATTCCTCACTCTTGTAGAATGGAAAATGCTCAGCTACATACAACTTTGCAAAGGACCCAACATTGTTGGCCCCTACAGCCTTCTTCAACTTTTTTGCTGACACAGTAAAATTATTCACCAAAGAACCGCTCTGACCACTAACATCAGCTACCTCCCTATACATCTTTGCACCATGTGAGTGCCATTACCAATACCCCACCCCCTGGCCAACCTAAACATGGGAATATTATTCATCCTAGCCACCTCAAGCCTAGCTGTCTACTCAATCCTCTGATCAGGATGAGCCTCAAACTCAAAGTATGCTCTAATTGGAGCCCTACGAGTAGTAGCCCAAACAATTTCATATGGAGTCACCTTAGCCATCATTCTCGTGTCAGTCTTACTTATAAATGGATCCTACTCTCTATCGACCCTCATTATTACCCAAGAATTCATATGACTAATCCTTCCATCATGGCCACTGGCTATAATATGATTCATTTCAACACTAACAGAAACCAACTGAGCCCCATTTGACCTAACAGAAGGTGAATCAGAACTTGCATCAGGATTCAATGTCAAATATGCTGCAGTCTCCTTTGCCCTGTTCTTCATAGCTGAATATGCCAACATCATCATAATAAGTGCCCTCACCACCATCATCTTCGTAGAAGTACTTTATGACATCTCCACACCAGAAATTTCACACTAAACTTTACCACCAAAACCCTCCTCCAACAGCCCTACTATTCCTATGAATTCGAGCCTCCTACCCACGATTCCGATATGACCAACAAATGCATCTCCTATGGAAAAACTTCCTTTCACTAACATTAGCCTTATGTATATGATATGTCTCAATACCTATCAATACCTACTATCAAGCATCCCCCCACAAACCTAAGAAATATGTCTGACAAAAGAGTTACTTTGATAGAGTAAATAATAGAGGTCCAAACCCCCTTTTTTCTAAACCAGGGGAATTGAACCCACTCCTAAGAACTCAAAACTTTCTGAGCTACCTATTACACTATATCCTACAGTAAGGTCAGCTGAACAAGCTATCGGGCCCATACCTTGAAAATGTTGGCTCATACCCTTCCCGTGCTAATTAACCCCACAATCCTCCTTGTTATCCTCATAACCCTACTCACAGGCACCTACTCACAATATTAAGCTCCCACTGGCTTGTAATCTGAACTTGCCTTCATTCCCATCCTAACAAAAAAAAAAAACAAAAAAAAAAAACCCAACAACAACAACAAAAAAAAACCACGGTCAACAGAAGCAGCCACCAAATACTTTCTCACACAAGCAATAGCGTCCATACTCCTAATAATAGCCATCATAATCAATACAACAAACTCAGGGCAATGAACAATCACAAACATAAACAACCCCTTAGCAACCACACTACTAACATTAGCAGTAATCGTAAAACTAGGTTGGTCCCCCTTTCACTTCCGAGTTCCAGAAGTAACACAAGGAGTCCCTCTAACATCAGGCATAATCTTACTAACATGACAAAAACTAGTGCCTATCTCAGTTATATTCCAAATGTCACCACTATTTAACCCCCATATCACCCTAACTGCCGCTATCCTATCCATCCTAGTAGGAGGGTGAGGCGGACTCAACCAAACACAACTATGAAAAATTATAGCCTCCTCATCAATCACACACATAGGTTGAACAATAGTGATCCTCATTTACAACCCCCCGATCATAATCCTCCACCTACTGATCTACACCATACACTCACCATTCTCACCATACTCAACCTCAACACAAACCGCACGATCCCCTCTCTAGCACTCCTGTGAAACAAAACACCACTAGTCACCCCCACAATCCTCCTAGTCCTACGATCACTAGGAGGACACCCTCCACTCACAGGGTTCTTACCTAAATGAATCATCATCCAAGAAATAGTAAAAAACAGCAACATTGCCTTGCCACATTTATAACCATCACAGCACTACTCAACTTATACTTCTACATGCGATTGATCTATTCCACAGCATTCACCATATTCCCAGTAACTAACAACACACACAAAAATGACAATTTGAAAACACAAAACAATCATTCCTCCTACCAACATTCATAATACTATCAACACTCTCCCTCCCTCTCGCACCAGTCTTCTCCACCCTAAACTAGAAATTTACGTTAAACAGACCAAGAGCCTTCAAAGCCCTGAGCAAGTGTCCCTCACTTAATTTCTGACCTAAGGATTGCAAGACTTCATCCTATATCAACTGAATGCAAATCAAGTAATTAAGCAAAGCCCTATACTAGACTGATGGGCTCCAACCCCATGAAAAATTAGTTAATAGCTAATCACCTGAACAACTGGCTTCAATCTACTTCTCCCACCTCCAGAAAAAAAAAAAAAAGCGGGATAAGCCCTGGAAGAATTGAAGCTGCTCTTCTGAATTTGCAATTCAGCATGATGAATCACCTCAGGACTTGATAAAGAGGGGACTCAACCCCTGTGCTTAGATTTACAGTCTAATGCCTACTCAGCCGCTTCATCCATACCCATGTTCATCAACTGTTGATTATTCTCAACAAATCACAAAGACATTGGCACATTCTATCTCCTATTCGGCTCCTGGGCCGGGATGGTAGAAATAGCCCTGAGCCTCCTTATTCGAGCTGACCTTGGCCAACCCGGAACCCTCCTAGGTGACAATCAGATCTACATCATCATCGTAACTGCCCACGCATTCGTAATAATCCTCTTCATGGTCAATCCATTATAATTGGAGGTTTCAGCAACTGACTACTTCCCCTCAGGATTGGCATGACATTGCATTGCCCGACATGACATTCCCCCGAATGAATAACATAAGCTTCTGACTTCTCCCCCCAGCATTACTATTCCTATTCACCTCTTCAATAGTAGAGGCTGGTGCCGGGATCTATCCACCTTTAGTCGGAAATCTAGCTCATGCTGAGGCCTCTGTAGACCTTACAATTTTCTCCCTACACCTGGTGGGTGTCTCCTCTATTCTAGGGGAAATTAATTTCATTACTACCATTATCAACATAAAACCGCCAGCAATATCTCAATACCAACCCCCCCCCCCCCCCCCGTTTGTGTGATCAGTACTAATCACAGCCGTCCCCCTGCTCCTCTCCCTCCCCATGCCAGCAGTGGCATCACCACGCTACTGACAGACTGCAACTTAAACACCACATCCTTCGACCCTGCAGGAGGAGGAGACCCTATCCTATACCAACACCTATTCTGACTTTTCGGGCACCCCAAAGTCTCTATTCTTGTTCTCCCCAGCTTTGGAATAATCTCCCGTATCATAACCTATTACTTAGGCAAAAAAGAACCATTCAGATATATAGGAATAGTTTGAGCTATGATGCCTATTTGCTTCTTAGGCTTCATCGTCTGAGCTCACCACATATTCACAGTAGGAATAGACATGAACACCCGAGCATACTTTACATCAGCCGCTATGATTATCGCAATCCCCACAGGCGTGAAAGTATTCAGCTGACTGGCTACACTGCATGGAGGTAACATCAAGTGATCCCCTGTGTACTACAAGCCCTAGGTTTCATTTTCCTATTTACTGTGGGGGGCCTAACAGGAATCGTATTAGCCATCTCATTGCTGGACATTGCCCTCCATGACACATATTACGTAGTAGCACAGTTCCACTACCTACTATCCATGGGGCAGTATTTGCCATTATAGGAGGCTTTGTCCACTGATTCCCTCTATTTTGAGGCTATGCTCTCAACACCACCTGAGCCAAAATCCACTTTATAATTATATTCATAGGCGTAAACCTAACAATCTTCCCACAACACTTTCTTGGCCTATCGGGAATACCATGACGATACTCTGACTACCCTGTCGCATACACCACGTGAAATACAGTATCCTCCATGGGATCATTCATCTCCCTAACAGCAGTCATGCTAATAATCTTCATGATCTGAGAGGCTTTCACCTCAAAACGAGAAATCTCAATGGTAGAACTCCCTACCACAAACCTAGAATGACTGCACGGCTGCCCTCCTGCCTACCACACATTTGAAGAACCTGCGTACATAAAAGCCTAACGAGAAAGGAAGGAGTTGAAGCCCCCAAGGATGGTTTCAAGCCAACCCTATAGCCTCTATAACTTTCTCAACAAGCAAGATATTCATAAAAGCATTACATAACTTCGTCAAGGTTAATTTATAAGTTCAAACCCTTTATATCTTTATGGCATACCCACTGCAGCTAGGCCTTCAGGACACCACCTCCACTATCATAGAACTACTACACTTCCATGACCACACCCTAATAATCATATTCCTGATCAGCTCCTTAGTCCTCTACATCATCTCCCTGATATTAACTACCAAACCCACTCACACAAACACCATAGATGGTCAAGAAATAGAAACCATATGGACAATTCTACCCACTATTATCCTCATTTTAATTGCCCTCCCATCATTACGAATCCTATACATAACAGATGAAATTAACAACCCCCTCCTAACCATCAAAATCATGGTCCACCAATGGTACTGAAGCTATGAGTATACAGACTACGAAGACTTAATCTTCGACTCATATATGGTCCCCACCCCCGACCTAAAACCAGGAAAACTCTTACTCCTGGAAGTTGACAACCGAGTGGTACTCCCAATAGAAATCTCAATCCGCATGCTAATCTCACCTGAGGACGTACTGCACTCATGAGCTGTACCCTCACTAGGCCTAAAACAGATGCAATCCCAGGACGCTTGAATCAAGGAACCCTAACAGCCACACGACCAGGCCTATTCTATGGACAGTGCTCAGAAGTCTGCGGTTCAAATCACAGCTTCATGCCTATCGTACTTGAACTAGTTCCACTCAAACACTTCGAGGACTGATCAACCTCAATGCTATAACCACATTGTGAAGCTAAACAGCAATAACCTTTTAAGTTAAAGAATGGAAGCACTGGCCTTCCCACAATGAAATGCCACAATTAGACATCTCAGTATGACTCAATACTATTACCTCCATGATCCTAGCACTCTTCATTTTACTTCAACTAAAATTCTCAACATTTACTTACCCCTCTGACCCTGCAGAAAAAGCCATTAAAATATCAAACCACATAAGCCCCTGAAGAAGAAAAAAAAGAATGAAAATCTATTTGCCTCTTTCATCACCCCTACACTAATAGAAATGCCCATCGTAATCCTCATTATCCTTCTGCCTAACGTAATATATCCCTCCCCCCTCACCTCATCAACAACCGCTTAACCTCCCTATAAAAATGATTAATCCAACTCATCCTAAAACAACACCAACGGATGGATGTGATCCCTAACATTAATTTCACTAATCCTATTTATTGGCTTAACAAATGTACTAGGCCTACTACCCCACTCATTTACACCAACCACCCAACTATCTCTAAACCTAGGCATGGCAATCCCCTTATGAGCAAGAATGATAATTACAGGGCCGGCCCGGTGGCGCACTGCTACAGTGCGCCGCTTGGGAGCGTGGCGGCGCTCCCGCCGAGGGTTTGGATCCCAGATATAGACCGGTTCCCGCTCACTGGCTGAGTGAGGTGCGGGCACGACACCAAGGGTTGCGATCCCATTGCCGGTCCCGGTCCGGTACGGGCGTGACACTGAGGGTTGCGATCTGTTGCTGGACACAAAAAAAGACAAAAAGGAAAAAAAAAAAAGAATGATAATTACAGGTTTCTGCCACAAAACAAAAGCATCCCTAGCCCACTTCCTACCACAAGGAACACCCACCCCTCTCATCCCAATACTTGTAATCATCGAGACCATCCAGCCTGTAGCCCTAGCCGTACAATTAACAGCCAGCATCACAGCTGGCAACCTGCTCATGCACCTTATTGGAAGTGCCACACCAGCGCTAGCAACCTTAAGCCCCCTAGCAGCCTCAGCCACCTTCATCATCCTCATCTTACNACCCTTCTAGTGAGCCTCTACCTACACTACAATACCTAATGACTCACCAAACCCACGTCTAACACATAGTAAAACTTAGTCCCTGACCACTCACAGGAGCCCTATCTGTCCTACTCATAACATCTGGTCTAGCAATAGGATTCCACGTTAACTCTAACACTCTACTAATTCTAGGCCTACTAACCAACCTGTTGACCATATATCAATGATGACGAGACATCGTGTGAGAGAGCACCTTTCAAGTCCACCATACAACCATTGTTCAAACGGGCCAGTCTGAGGACGTACTGCACTCATGAGCTGTACACTCACTAGGCCTAAAACAGATGCAATTCCAGGACGCTTGAATCAAGGAACCCTAACAGCCACACGACCAGGCCTATTCTATGGACAGTGCTCAGAAGTCTGCGGTTCAAATCACAGCTTCATGCCTATAGTACTTGAACTAGTTCCACTCACACACTTCGAGGACTGATCAACCTCAATGCTATAACCACATTGTGAAGCTAAACAGCAATAACCTTTTAAGTTAAAGAATGGAAGCACTGGCCTTCCCACAATGAAATGCCACAATTAGACATCTCAGTATGACTCAATACTATTACCTCCATGATCCTAGCACTCTTCATTTTACTTCAACTAAAATTCTCAACATTTACTTACCCCTCTGACCCTGCAGAAAAAGCCATTAAAATATCAAACCACATAAGCCCCTGAAGAAGAAAAAAAAGAATGAAAATCTATTTGCCTCTTTCATCACCCCTACACTAATAGAAATGCCCATCGTAATCCTCATTATCCTTCTGCCTAATGTAATATATCCCTCCCCCCTCACCTCATCAACAACCGCTTAACCTCCCTATGAAAATGTTTAATCCAACTCATCCTAAAACAACACCAACGGACGGATGTGATCCCTAACATTAATTTCACTAATCCTATTTATTGGCTTAACAAATCTACTAGGCCTACTACCCCACTCATTTACACCAACCACCCAACTATCTCTAAACCTAGGCATCCCCTTATGAGCAAGAATGATAATTACAGGGCCGGCCTGGTGGCGCACTGCTACAGTGCGCCGCTTGGGAGTGTGGCGGCGCTCCCGCCGAGGGTTTGGATCCCACATACAGACTGGTTCCCGCTCACTGGCTGAGCGAGGTGCGGGCACGACACCGAGGGTTGCGATCCCGTTGCCGGTCCCGGTCCGGTACGGGCATGACGCTGAGGGTTGCGATCCGTTGCTGGACACGTAAAAAGACAAAAAGGAAAAAAAAAAAGAATGATAATTACAGGTTTCTGCCACAAAACAAAAGCATCCCTAGCCCACTTCCTACCACAAGGAACACCCACCCCTCTCATCCCAATACTTGTAATCATCGAGACCATTAGCATCTTCATCCAGCCCGTAGCCCTAGCCATACGATTAACAGCCAGCATCACAGCTGGCAACCTGCTCATGCACCTTATTGGAAGTGCCACGCCAGCGCTAGCAACCTTAAGCCCCCTAGCAGCCTCAGCCACCTTCATCATCCTCATCTTACTCACCGCCCTTGAACTTGCCATAGCCCTAATTCAAACTTATGTATTCACCCTTCTAGTGAGCCTCTACCTACACTACAATACCTAATGACTCACCAAACCCACGTCTACCACATAGTAAACCTTAGTCCCTGACCACTCACAGGAGCCCTATCTGCCCTACTCATAACATCTGGTCTAGCAATAGGATTCCACGTTAACTCTAACACCCTACTAATTCTAGGCCTACTAACCAACCTGTTGACCATATATCAATGATGATGAGACATCGTGTGAGAGAGCACCTTTCAAGTCCACCATACAACCATTGTTCAAACGGGCCAGTAATAAGGAATAGTCCTATTTATTGTATCTGAAATCTTCTTCGCCGGATTCTTCTGAGACTTTTACCACTCAAGCCTAGCCCCAACCCCTGAACTAGGAGGATGCTGACAACCAACAGGCATCAAGCCCCTCAATTCTATGGAAGTCCCACTACTCAACACATCGGTCCTATTAGCCTCCAGGGTATCCTTTACCTGAACTCATCACAGCCTCATAGAAGGAAACTGCAAACATATACTCCAAGCCCTCTTCATGACAATCTCTCTAGGCATTTACTATACATTTCTCCAGGCCTCAGAATACTTTGAAACATCCTTCACTATTTCTGATGGTGTATACAGATTAACATCCTTTATGACAACAGGCTTCCAGGGCCTACACGTAATTATTGGCTCTACCTTTCTCACAGTCTGCTTTTTGGGCCAACTAAAATTTCACTTCACATCCAACCACCACTTTGGCTTTGAAGCTGCAGCCTGATACTGACACTTTGTAGATGTAGTCTGACTATTCTTATACATCTCCATTTATTGATAAGGATCCTATTCTTTCAGTATCAGCTAGTATGATTGACTTCCAATCAATTAGCTCTGGTCACAACCCAGAAAAGAATAATTAAACTAATATTAACTCTCTCAACCAACATAGCGCTAGCACTCCTGCTCATCACCATTGACTTTTGACTCCCACAACTAAACATCTATGCAGAAAAATCGAGCCCATACGAATGTGGGTTTGACCCAATAGGATCTGCCCATCTACCATTCTCCATAAAATTTTTCCCAGTAGCCATCCCGTTCCTACTATTTGACCTAGAAATTGCCCTCCTACTACCTCTCCCATGAGCCACCCAAACAAACAGCCTCAAACTGATACTTATCATAGCACTTATCCTAATCCTCATTCTAGCACTAGGTCTAGCCTATGAATGAACCCAAAAGGGCCTAGAATGAGCTGAATATAGTAGTTAGTTTAATTAAAAGAACTGGTTTTGACCCATTAAATTGTGACATTTTGTAACTACTAAAACGTCCTCAGTCTATGTCAATATTATCCTAGCATATACCACATTCCTCATAAGACTACTAATATACTGATCCCACCTCATATCCTCTCTCCTGTGCCTAGAAGGCATGATAGTATCCCTATTCATCCTAAGCACCCTCCTGTCCCTAAACCTACACTTCACCCTGTCCCACACCGGACTACTAATATACCGATCCCACCTCGTATCCTCTCTCCTGTGCCTAGAAGGCATGATACTATCCCTATTCATCCTAAGCACCCTCCTGTCCCTAAACCTACACTTCACCCTGTCCCACACCCTCCCCACCTTCCTTCTAGTCTTTGCAGCCTGCGAAGCCGCTGTAGGTTTGGCATTTCTAATAATAGTCTCTAACACTTATGGCCTAGACTACTTACAAAACCTCAACCTCCTACAATGCTAAAACTCATTATTCCCACAATTATACTCATTCCCACTACATGATATTCTAACAGCGGTATAATCTGAATTAACTCAACAACACACAGCCTATTAATTAGCCTCACCACCTTTTTCTTCTTAAACCACAATAACGAGAACAACACAACCACATCATTAAACTTCTTGTCAGACCCCCCTCAATCCCCCTTCTAATATTACCAACCTGACTCCTCCCCCTAATAATCATGGCAAGCTAACATCACCTCTCCAAAGAAACGACCGCATGAAAAAAACTATATATCCTTATACTAATCTCACTACAAATTTTCAAAATCATAACATTCACTGCCACAGAACTAATCACATTTTACATCCTATTTGAAGCAACACTAATCCCAACACTAATTATTATCACCTGATGAGGCAACCAACCAGAGCGACTAAATGCAGGACTTTACTTCCTATTCTACACCCTCCTCGGCTCTATACCACTGCTCATTGCACTACTAATCTATGTCCATAACTCCATCGGCTCATTAAACCTATTATTATTTCAGCACTGAACTTGAACGCCCCTACCCCCATGATCCAATGCCCTCCTATAAACAGCATGCATGATGGCATTTATGGTAAAAATACCACTCTACAGACTCTACCTCTGACTACCAAAAGCACGTGTAGAAGCTCCTATCACTGGATGCATAGTCCTTGCAGCAATTCTACCAAAGTTAGGGGGATATGGAATAATATGAATCACCACCACCCTAAGCCTCCTAACAAAGTTTATAATCTACTCCTTCCTTATACTCTCCCTATGAGGAATAATCATGACAAGCTCCATCTGTCTACGCCAGATGGACCTAAAATCCCTCATTGCCTACTCATCCATTAGCCACATGGCCCTAGTAATTGTAGTTATCCTAATCCAAACACCCTGAGGATTCACAGGAGCCACAGCCCTAGTAATCGCCCATGGACTCACATCATCCCTACTCTTCTGCCTTGCAAACTCCAACTGCGAATGTATCCACAGCTGAACTATAATCCTGGCCCACGGACTACAAACACTCCTCCCCCTAATAGCAACACGG
Source organism: Galeopterus variegatus (assembly GCF_000696425.1). Lineage (NCBI taxonomy): Eukaryota > Metazoa > Chordata > Mammalia > Dermoptera > Cynocephalidae > Galeopterus > Galeopterus variegatus. The sequence continues at coordinate 24,594 of NW_007739851.1, forward strand.
TGATTACTAGCCTCCCTAACAAACTTAGCCCTCCCACCAACCATCAACCTAATTGGAGAGTTACTTGTAATGATAACATCATTCTCACGATTGAACATCACAATCATTCTCATGGGATTCAACATACTAATTATAGCCCTATACACCCTATTCATACTAGTCAAAACACAACGGGGAGCATTCACACACCACCTCAATAACATCAAACCATCCCTCACATGAGAAAACTCCCTGATACTCATATGCATCATTCCACTCCTACTCCTATCCCTCAACCCCAAAACAGTCTTAGGCCCCTCCTACTGTAAATATAGTTTAAACAAAACCTAACAATAGAAGCTCAAAACTTCTTATCTACCAAGAAAGACCTCAAGAACTGCTAACTCCTGCCACCATACTTAAAACTATGGCTTTCTTACTTGTAAAGGATAGAAGTTATCCATTGGCCTTAGGAACCAAAAATTTGGTGCAACTACAAGTAAAAGTAATAAACCTATTTTCCTCCCTGACAGCAGTTTCACTTATTATCCTTATCGCCCCCATTCTCCTTACTCTCATCAACACATACAAAGACAACACCTACCCCCACTACGTGAAGACCTCAATCCAACTTGCCTTCCTAACCAGCCTTACACTCATCCTCATATTTATCCACTCTGGACAAGACATAATCATCTCCAGCTGACATTGAGTCACCATCCAACACTCAAACTATCCCTCAGCTTCAAACTAGACTATTTCTCAGTGATCTTCACCCCAGTAAGCCTCTTCCTCACATGATCCATCATGGAATTCTCACTATGATATACACAATCAGACCGAACATTAACAAATTCTTCAAATACCTACTCACCTTCCTCATCACAATACTAATCCTGGTCTCTGCTAGCAACCTATTCCAACTCTTCATTGGATGAGGAGTAGGCATCATATCCTTTCTCCTTATTGGATGATGATATGGCTGAACAGATGCAAACACGGCAGTCCTACAAGCAATCCTCTACAACCACATCAGAGACATTGGCTTCATCCTGGCCATAGCATGATTCCTCACACATTCAAACACATGAGACCTTCAACAACTATTTATCCTCAACATGAACCCAAATCTTCTCCCACTAGCAGGCCTCCTCCTCACCACAACAGGCAAGTCTGCTCAGTTTGGCCTACACCCATGACTACCCTCCGTGATAGAAGGCCCCACACCTGTCTAAGCCCTTCTTCACTCCAGCACAATAGTTGTAGCAGGAATCTTCCTACTAATCTGATTTTACCCCCTAATAGAAAATAATAAAACAGCCCAAACACTAGCACTATGTCTAGGCACCATCACCACACTATTCACAGCCATCTTCACTTTAACACAAAATGACATAAAAAATCATTGCATTTTCCACCTCAAGCCAATGGGGCCTAATAATAGTAACAATCGGCATCAACTGACCACACCTAGCATTCCTTCACATCTGCACACATGCATTTTTCAAAGCTATGCTACTTATATGCTCCGGTTCCATCATCCACAACCTAAACAATGAGCAGGGTATCCGAAAAATAGGAGGCCTGCACAAGACCATACCCCTTACATCAGCCTCCTTAGCCATCATAAGCCTTGCACTCATGGGCATACCATTCCTAACAGGCTTCTACTCTGAAGACCTAATTATCGAAACTACAAATACATTGTATACCAATGCCTGAGCCCTCATAATCATACTCATTGCCACCACCCTAACAAATGCCTACAGCACCCGAATTATCTTCTTTGCACTGCTAGGACAACCCCACTTCCAAACCCCGGTAAACATCAACAAGAACAACCCTAACCTAATCAACTCAATCAAAGGCCTAACAATCTGCAGCATTTTCGCTGGCTCCATTATCTCTAATAGCATCACCCCCATAAGCACCCCTCAAATAACCATACCCCTCCATTTCAAACTCTCCACCCTTCTCATTACCATCCTAGGTTTCACCATAGCTGTAGAACTATGCCTAAACTCACTAAACGTAAGCCACAAACTTCCCTCACACACACACAAATTCTCCACCCTCCTAGGATTCTTCCCAACAACAACACATCACATAATACCCTTCCTCAACCTAGCCATAAGCCAAAATGTAGCCTCCTTAACCTCAATAACATCAAACCATCCCATTTGCATTTCTATACACTAACAATAAACAGTTTGAGAGGGAAATTAAAAAACAATTCTGCTTATAATTTCAAGAATAAAGAATGCAACATTTATAAGTAAACTTAACCAAAGAGGTAAAAGATCTATACAATTAAAACTACAAAATATTGCTTAGAGTAATTAAAGATGACACAAATAAATGAGAAGACAAGTGTATTTATGATTGAAAAACAATATTAATGTTGGGAAAAATGCCAAAACAATTTTCTCATAAGCCTGTTTTGTTCTTGAAGTAATATTTTGTTTTTGAAAAAATATTTGCTTGTTACACTAGTCTGGCCTCTAATCACTACTTGTATTTTTGGCTTCTGTAACCGAGCTCGTTTATCTGCCTAGACCATGTGAATTCTGACAAATGAAACTTACTGCTATGCTAGCTTTGTAAACGTGTCACCTATAAAAATTTGAGAGGGAAATTAAAAAACAATTCTGCTTATAATTTCAAGAAAAAAGAATGCAACATTTATAAGTAAACTTAACCAAAGAGGTAAAAGATCTAAACAATTAAAACTACAAAATATTGCTTAGAGTAATTAAAGATGACACAAATAAATGAGAAGACAAGTGTATTTATGATTGAAAAACAATATTAATGTTGGGAAAAATGCCAAAACAATTTTCTCATAAGCCTGTTTTGTTCTTGAAGTAACATTTAGTCTTTGAAACAATATTTTCTTGTTACACTAGTCTGGTCTCTAATCACTACTTGTATTTTTGGCTTCTGTAACCGAGCTCGTTTATCTGCCTAGACCATGTGAATTCTGACAAATGAAACTTACTGCTATGCTAGCTTTGTAAACGTGTCACCTATAAAAGCTTTGTAAGACCTGAGATCAGGGTCCAGATTTCCAAGCATTAGCTTGTCTGGGTCTGCCAGCATAATAAAATATCTGACTATCCAATCCTCTGACTGCTGATCGCTTCTTGGTCCAGTTCGCTTCCATAACATTAAGATGTCAGTACTATCCACAGTGACCTACAGATTCAATGCAATCCTTATAAATCTCCCAATGATGTTTTTTGCAAAAATAGAAAAACCCACCTTAAAGTTCATATGAAATCTCAAGGGAGCCTGAAAAGCCAAAACTATCTTGAAAAAGAAGAAATAAATTTTGAAAAAGAAGAATAAAAACAGAACAAAGTTGGAGTTCTCACACTTTTAGATTTCAAATTGACTACAAACTACAGTAATCAAAACGCTATGGTACTGACATAAAGACAAAAATATGGGTCAATGGAATAAAATAAAAAGCCTAGAAATAAATCTTTGCATATATGGTCAAAGTATATTCAACAACGGTGCCAAGACTGGTCAATTAAAAAAAAGGTCCTTTCAACAAAATCCTGTGGGAAAACTGGATATTTACATGAGAAATAAGGCATTCAAACTTTCAACTCTCTCCTACCCCAAATCCAGTACTATGATGCTATTTTATTAATTGGTCTGATTTGGATCTTATTACAAACAGTGCTTTCTGTCTCTGTTCAGAATATGATACTCAAAATGAGATGTATCTGGAGCAAATGTTAGAACAGGCATAGGTAGTTTTTATTGGAAGAATTTTATATCATTATAAAGAAAGAAGTAGCAAAGCCCTATAAATAGTGTCTACTAGATGTTATTGGATGTTTTCAAAGAAAAACCGTAAACTACTCAAAGTCTTTAAAAAGTACTTCGTAACTACTAGTCTACACAACCCACAGATGGTAGAAAATATTTGCAAACTATGCATCCAACAAGGGTTTAATATCCAGACTAACAAGGAACTCAAACAACTTAACATTAAAAAAATAAGTAACCAGATTAAAAAATGGGCAAAGCAGCTGAACAGTCATTTCTCAAAGGAAGACATACAAATGGCCAACAGACACATGAAAAAATGTTCAACATCACTAAGCATCAGGGAAATACAACTCAAAACCACATTGAGAAATCATCTCACCCCAGTTAGACTGGCCATTATCAAAAAGACAGGGAATAAGAAATGCTGGTGAGGGTGCAGAGAAAGGGAACCCTCCCCTGCTGTTGGTGGGAATGTAAATTAGTGCAGCCTTTATGGAAAACAGTATTGATGTTTCTCTATAGATAGAACTGCCATAGGATCCAGCTTTCATGCTGCTGGGTATATACCCAAAGGAATGGAAATATCATGTCAAAGAGATACCTGCACTCCCATGTTCATCGCAGCTCTATTTACAATAGAAGAGAACATTCCTCCCTTGTTCTTTCAAAGGTTTATCCTTTTCAGAAATATCATGTCAAAGAGATACCTGCACTCCCATGTTCATCACAGCTCTATTTACAATAGAAGAGAACATTCCTCCCTTGTTCTTTCAAAGGTTTATCCTTTTCTGGAGAGTTCATTCTGAGCTCCAGAGTGACCACAGAACCCATTTTACTGATAAGATAAGTTGATCCATTTGCAATATATGATAAATATTCTAGCATTTCCATTGTGCATATTATTCTTCAGTCCTCTAAACTAGTAACATGTGTAAATGAGATAATAAAGACCCAACTGGCAAAACTGACAGAAATCTCTAACATTTCCTGGAAGAAGGTTCACTGAAAGGTATTGACCAACTTTCACTCTACCCCGTTTGTGAAACATTAGCTTTATACTTTTGAAATAATAACAGGAAGACCCATGCACTTAGATGGAGCTTACGAACTAACTTTAAAGTTGATAGTTTTCAATACTGCTGCGGTGTTACAAGGCTCCTCACCCAAAGCTATCCTAGCAGATTAAGACATTAAATACTGTGGTCCCTAGCCTGGATATTTTGTTCATCAGAAGTGCCATCAAATAAAGATTTTCTTTCAACAACACTGGAAAAGATTATATAAGGTGTTCGTAAACAATTCTTGTGCATCTAAACTTAAAGGTATGGACACATGCATTTATATCTCTCATTTAAAAAAAGGCAACTCACCTGATTGGATTTACTTCATCACTGGAGATCCTCAGCTGAAGGAGATTCCCAGCCTGTCATCCCACACTTCCCTCTAGGACAAGAAGCAGACAGAATCTACATAGGCTCTTTCTTCCCAAGATGCCAGACTTAGCCTGTAGGAAATTCATGAAATACATTTCTGAAATTTTTGTATTCTTGTTTCTAATTTGGGGAATACTTGCTCCTTTTGGCCTCTATCCGACTGTAAAAATCATTGCTTGGTTTAACTCTTAAGGTTCTCCAATCTACCTCTACTCTCTCCTTTTTGCGCTATCTTTAGCTTGGAAAGACAATTCTCTAGTTAAACTATCCTCAAGTGTGGACAACAGAGAAAACTTAACTGGTTGCTGAATCTGTCACATGATCCTTCAATCCATCCATTATCAATACCAGCCACTTTTGGTTCCTTTTGCTGATTTTTCCCGCTTTTCTAATGTTACTACAAATTTGCACTGTCCCACCCTGGGTTTCCATATATAGATCACTCACAAAACTGCCATGTGTGCACCTTGTTTAAAATTATTAACTATTGTATCCATTTGGAAAAAGTTAATCTCAGGCCCCCATTTTTCTATTCTATGTTGGATTGAGAAATGCTTCACTAAAAAAAAGGCAAGTCCCTGCTCTGCCAGCATGTCTATTTTGCCCCATGTCACATCAATGGGTTTTGGTAGGTGTGTAAGAGGTGAGATCTCTGGCTTGAATTAGTGCACCCCCCCATTTTTCCTGTTAATGAGACCATTAATGAACATCCTCTGGGAGGAATCACTTGTGCCCCTCCAGGTTATATTTTCTTTTGTGGGATAAAAGAAGATCCACCACTTTGAGGTTGTGCTCACAGAAACCTCAACAGCTGACAACTAGAAGCCTTTGCCTGTTGGGACAGCCTGTAATTCTGTTGTCCCTACACAAAACCATATTGGTCCTCTCCCTGCTACTCCACTGATCTGACTTAAAAGATTAATGTTAGCAGGTTCTAGTAACATTGGCCAAAGCATACTTGGTATCTTAATTCCTAGTGCAGGAGTTTGCATCAATAGAGAAAGAATTCCAAACTTGCCACCTCTGTAAAAAGTGCTGAGTACACCACAAGGAGCATTACAGGACAAGAAAAGTCTTTAAACTATCTCAAGTTGTGCCACACACTGGAAAAGCCTCACAACAGCTACCGGCCAAAAACAGAGGGGTGTGTGCAATTACATTAACAACCCATGGATGCCAGTAGAAGTCATGAGACTTTCAGGTCATGAAAAAAGGATAGTTTACAACTCATAACAGTACCCATAGCCAAAGTAACAGCATTCTTGTGTGCTTCCTTGAGTGCCAATATCCAAAGGGTGAAGAAAAGGGCCCAAGTGGTACTTGCATATGCAGTGGGTTGAGTTCCTGAAGAAAACTTTGAGTTCAGGGAACTCAACTCCTTTATAACAGGCAGTATGCATGGCTGCCATTGGACTACAGGGAGATGCTTTCTTTCTATTACTGGATGATAAGCACATCTTCCAATTCTTTGGAGGGAGCTACTATCTCCATATATTGAGGCTGCTTGTGTAGAAACTTCTTGGAAAAATAGTGTGGAATGAAGGGCCCTCAGTGCCCCTGTTCATCAAATGTGCAGGAAGGTGAGAGAGCATGCAGATTGATCTTCCAACAGCCACTTACCAATTTTCTTTTTTTGGGAGTGGGGTGGGTGGGGACAGCTTTATTTACACTACAGCACAAAGTGAGCTGTGTCCCAGAGCCAGCCAGGTGGGGCTAGCATCAGCTAGAGAAGTAGGTGAAGTGCTTCACCTGCTCCAGGTAGAATTTCCAACAACCAAACACTTCTTACTTATTTAATTCATAGTCTACTTCCTCCTCCAGACTATACAATAGAGACATTTTTCATTTTCATTTCATTTTGTTTTTTGCCTATTTTGTAATTGGCATGCAAAAGATATTCAGTAAAGATTTGCTGGATGAATAAATGAATGTATGGCACAATATACAAGATCTAATCAAAATCTCAAACAGTGGGTAGATGATCGGGAGACTAAATAAAGTAATAAGATACACTGGAGTACAAGATGCAAAATATAATACTGAAAGTTTTAATAATGTTTAAAAGTTTGAAAAAATAGTTATGTTAAGTAAAATAATGATACAATCTGTATGTTGAAGATGATTTCAAGTTTGAAAATATAAACACACACATAAAAACAAACAAACATTTGTATATAAAAATCATAAAAAGTATGAGCATATGTTATTTCTGAGTGGAAGAGTTATAGGTTTTCTTTTTTTTTCACTTTTTCCTTTTTATTTATTTTTAAATTAATTTTTTATTGAAAATATTGATTGCTTATATTTATGGGGTACACATTTATATTTCAATACATGTATACAATGTATGATAATCTAATCAGAGTAACTAGCATATTCATCAGAATAAAACTTAATCATTTCTTTGTGATATGAATATTTGATCTCCTCTCTTCAAGTTGTTTGATAACATGCAACTGTACACCAATAAAACTTATTTTTTTCTACCTAGCTGTAATTTTGTTGGCTGGCCAGTATGGGGATCTAAACCCTTGAACTTGGTGTTACCAACACCACACTCTAACCAATCTCTATCTTTTTCAATTTATTTTCTAAACTTTCTGTAATTTGTATGTAATATTTTAATAATGAGGGGAGAAAGCATTTGTATTTTGAAGTCTTTATTATTTCATAAAATGAAAAAATGAAGGACAAATAACCTGAAACTACTGACACTGCTTCTTACCCTCCTGTGCCAAAAACAGCATCCTCACCACAACACTTAGAAAAATGAAATTCTGGTAGTAAAGTTCTATAACCAGTGGTCAGTATTCTTCAGAAAATGGATAATGAGGGTGATCAACAGCACTGAGAGAGAGGAAGGGATATTACTTTATTAACTCTATCTCCACACTGAAAAAGGAAGGATTTCTCCAAAGGTACACTTAGAATGGGCTAAAAACTGAATTTACAAACATGTCCCTACTTTTTCACCAGAACTCCACCTGCATTCCCAATTCCCATGTTCACATGTATGTAAATGCCAAACTGACATTTAGTTTGATTTCCATTATGAATTGTAAGAGGGTAAGAACTGTAGTGAAAGCTTGTGGTCCGGAGCACATACAACATGCATGCCCAATTCCCACATTCACACATATACAAACACCAAACTGATATTCAGTTTGATTTCCATTATGAATTGTAAGAGGGTAAGAACTGTAGTGAAAGCTTGTGGTCCGGACAGCTCCTGGTGCAGCTTGTGTCCTCAGGGCATGACAATGCTGGCAGTGAGGGCCCAGCCGCTCTTTTTCACTCGCTCACTCAACACACATACACTGAGCCTCGTCTGTGATCCAGGCTCCTTCCACGAAGGAAAGTCTAACCAAGGAGAAAAGACACATCTGTAATAACCAGACCCACAAAATGTGATTACTGCTTCCTTCGTTGTAACTTACAAGATACTTGTTATTCAGTAATGAGTATTACTGTTTGTTTTTTCTTTTCCCCACTGTATTTTCTTTTCTTTTTAAGAAATACTTGTCTCTTTTCAACTGAATGTCATTAGAGTATACTCTGAGCAGTTCTTTGTGCCAGGAGCTGTGTTATAGACACACACATACAACATGCATGCCCAATTCCCACATTCACACATATACAAACACCAAACTGATATTCAGTTTGATTTCCATTATGAATTGTAAGAGAGTAAGAACTGTAGTGAAAGCTTGTGGTCCGGACAGCTCCTGGTGCAGCTTGTGTCCTCAGGGCATGACAATGCTGGCAGTGAGGGCCGAGCCGCTCTTTTTCACTCGCTCACTCAACACACATACACTGAGCCTCGTCTGTGATCCAGG